>NW_028133447.1:0-11854 GCF_964662115.1 Mustela nivalis
CCCCTCTACTGGAGAGGCGGCTCCTCCTGGGGAGGCGCCGGGCTCAGAGGACAGTGTCATCCTGGGCCACCCCCTCTTCGCCTACCTTGGCCTTCTTCATCTCGGCCACCTCGGCCTGCAACTTCTTCAGCTCCCTCTCATAGCGGGACTGGTTCTTGAGCAGCCGCGCGTGCTCCTTCTGCGCGGCCTGGAGCTTCTGCAGGTCCCGGTTCATCTCCCGCAGCCGCTTCTCGTAATCCGCCTTGATCTTGTTGGCCTTCTCCTCCGTGTAGCACTCCATGGTGCCTAAGAGCGGCAAGAGGCGGCTGTCAGTGCCACGCGTGCCCAGGTGTTCTCAGCTTCGAGATCAGGGAGTGTGTGGCAGGAGAGGGAGCCTGGGCGCTAGTCTCCCGGCAGGACCGTGAGCAGGTCGCACCCTCTGTGTGCCTGTTTCTTATTTACACAATGAGAGAATCAGGCTCCCCTTCCTGCTCTGACATTGTATTAGACTCTGAGAGGGGTGTTTTCATCTCAAGATCCACGAGCGCCCGGTCAACAGCTTCCTGCGAGGGTCCTGTGGACCACCCCTGCTGGCTGGGTTGGGACCCATGACTTCAGGAAAGGGCCAGGCCAGCGGGAAGGAAAGAGCTGTAAGCAGATAGTGATACAGGCCAGAGCAGAAGGAATAGGCAGATTCTCTATCCCCGACCTTTGCTATCTGAAATGCCAACAGGCGTTCCCCATGGAGATGTGTGGCAGACATCTCCGACTTAACAGGCACAAAACCAGACTCCCAATCGCTGTCTCCGTCACCCCAGCAGGCTCCCCTGTCTCCGTAGATGTCACCACCACGCTTCCAGAAGCTCGTAGACTGGACACATCCTTGGCTCCCCTTACACCCTCCACCCAGTCAACCAACCAAACCTTTTCTCTCTACCTTCCAAATGTATCCAGAATGGGACCACTCCTCACCACCTCTGGCCTAAATCCTCTTTCACCAGGATCTTTTCTTTTCTTTTTTAAAACTTTTTCCCTAATCATTCACCAGGATCTCGGTTAACACTTTTCTAACTGCACTCACACCACCACTTGGATTCATCTTCCTACCAAGCAGCCAGGCCTCTCTCCCCCTCCCCCACAGAAGAAAGCGATGTCCTTATAACGATGGGCGTGACCTGGTCCTATAGTTTTTCCATTACCCCCCCCCCCCTTGCTCCTGTCCCCTTTCACTGTGTCCCAGCTGCCTGCCCCTGACCACTCCACCAACCTGCCAGGCACACTCCTGCCTCCTGGGCTCAGCATCTTCTCTGCCTGCAGTGCTCAGCCTGTGCTCCCTCTCCCTGAGCCTTCTCTCACGTCCTTTGGGTCTGCTCACATGTCACCTTCTCCGCAAGACACTCTTTATAAGACATCACGCCACTCCCCGCCACACCTTGTCCCCTGTTCTCCCTCCCTGCTGTTTTTTTTTTTCAAGGCACGTCACAGACTCAGCTGATTTATCTTATTGATGTGTCTCTCTCCACCAGAGCGTCCCCGTCATGACACAAGGAGTTTGCTCTCCTCAGTGTCTCTAGCGCCTAGAATAAGGTCAGCTCTGTTAAGACCGAGTCAACAAATGCTTGCTGAGTCAGTGAATGAACAGTGATTGGATGAATGTACTAAAGAGCAAGTGTAAAGAAGATCGAATGGGACGAGTCAGTAGATGGTTTTAAAGGAGAATACTCAAGGTACTGAACATAGAAAAGCAGCGTGCAGCATCACACCTGTGTGCCTAGGGAAATAAAGGATTCTAATACTTAAGATGCTAATAATACTTAAGATGTAAAATGTAGCATAGAAGTGGGCTTGAACATAGACATTGTTGACAGTGGGTCAGAGGACTACAGTCCAAGGATCAGAGGACCAGGGAGATCCCAAAGGTGCCAGATTCGGGGGCTTATGACAGCGGAGAGCCCTCAGGGGAAAGCGAGGGCGGGGGGAGGGTAGGGAGGAGGGGTCCTCACTGAGGTTTTGCAGCACACGGTCGCGCTCCAGCTGTGTGTCCCGGATCTTGTTCTGAAGCAGAATCAGCTTCTCCTCGTACTGGTGCTTCAGGGTCTGCAGCCGCCGCTGGCTGTTCTCCAGCTCATCGATCAGCTTCTGCTTGATCTCGATCTCACACGTCAGGTCGGCCAGGTCGGCCTGGAAGTTCACCTCTGTGGGGCAGAGACAGTCTCAATCCAGCACCCAGGGCTTAGGGGGGGGAGCTGGGGCACTGGGGGCTTTCCGTCGGTCAGCCACAGCTGCCTGGCCAGTGACCGGAGGCTGGAGGCAATGGGAAGTCCCACGGTGGGTAAGGGCTGCCAGGTGGGACGACACATGAGAAGATTGGCCTCAGGAACTGGAGGCTGGCCCAGGAGCTGGCAGGGGTTGTCTAGGCATCCCACCACCCCTGCTGTGCCCCAGAGGCCAATGTCTACTTGTCGTAGATGGTATGGGACCCAGTCTAGGGGGAGGAGGGCTGTGGGTCAGAAATGGTGGCAGGGCAGAAGGGACAGGGCAGGTACCCCATTTAGAGGAGTGGGTTTCGGCAGCATTCAAGGCCCAGCTCTGCACCTGCCACACTGGGGAAAGTCACTAGACTTCTCTGGGATTGGGGGGGCTCCAAATACCTATGCACAGAGTTGTAGAGAGAACAGAAAACCCCAGGCCACGCGACCTATGACAAGCACTGCCGTCCGTATCACCACTGTTGTTGGTGGTGGTGGTGATGTAATGCCTGGGAGTCCCGGGCCCTGGACGTCCACATTCTTCGAGAACGCAAATAAGGCCTGACTCCAGCCAAGGGGCATGTGGCTCAGGGTCTTGTCACTGGAAGGTCTGAGCTGTTGCTCTGGGCTCAGTGCTGACTGACAGCCCACCCCGGGCACCTGCCCCTTGGCGTGTCACCTCCCCCTGCCCTGACCTGGGCACACGCACCCTTCTCATCAGGGTCCGAGTCCGAGTCCACCAGGCTTTCCTCGCTGCCCGAGTCCTCGTCTTCATCCTCACGGCCCTCCTCTTCCTCACAGCCACTCTCGTCTCGCTCTTCCTCCTCCTGGGCACCAAGCACCATTAGGGGCGGCCAGTGGGCCCTCCTCACTCAGGCTGGGCCTGGCCTCAGGGAGGCGAGCCCAGAAGCAGAGGGAGTCTGGGCAAGGCCTCAGGTGTGTCAAGAGGGTAGGGTACAGGGCAGTCAGGGCCCCTTGTGCCCACTCCCAGTCCCAAAAGAGTAACCGCCTGACTCCCCCGGAAGCCGGGGCAAAGCCGCTCTGGGAGAGCCGCCCTGCCAGCCTCAGCCATTTGGGATGAGGTGGGGGAACTGGGGGGTGGACATCACCACGACCACAAGTCAACCACACTGGAGGCAGACCTAAGTCCCTCCCCTGCCCTGCCAAGGTGGTCATGGCTCTCCCCCCACTTGGAAGGGACACGAGGTGGGGGTGGGGGAAGGTAAGCATGTGGGGGGAGGATGGGGACAGTCCCTCACCTCCTCAGCCTCATTCTCGTCAGTCTCCTCACTGTTTTCCTGCTGGAGTTTTGCCCTCTTTTTGAAGGCCTCCTTCTCCGGGCTGCCCAGGAGGGAAGGGCAGGCCAGGTTAGCTTCGCCCATGTGGCAGGGGGTGACAGGGAGGGCAGGAGGATGGGGCTGCGTTCCTGTTCTGCAGAGAATCTGGCTGCCCCAATCTAGAACTAACCCTGGGTAGGCTCCACACCCCCCCCCTCGGGGGAAGGAGCAGCATTAGAGAAAGGTGGGCCACGGCTGCCCAAAAGGCTGAGCAAATGGGTTGAGCTCCCGAGTAGCCCCAGGGCAGCTCCTGGCTACAGGCAGGTGGGCAGCCAAGCCCCCAGAGAGCCCGCAGGACGGCGGGCACACTCCGCTCACCTCTTTCTCCGCTGCCTGACCTCCTTCTTCTTGAGCCGTTCCAGGTCCTGCTTGGCCCGGCGGATCACCTCCGAGGCATCCTCCATGGAGCTGGCCGGGCTGCCCCCGAAGGCGGGAGCGCCTGGAGACGCGCCCAGGGAGTAGGGGCTCCGAGCGGAGGCCCGGGAGAGGCTGCGGCGCAGGGACTCATTCATGGCCTCGCTCTCCAGCAGCTTTGTCCTGCGTGGGGAGAGCCAGCAGTTGGGGCCAGCAGAGCTGGCACTGCCCGCACTGCCCGGGGCTCTGCCCGGCCCAGGCCCTCCTCCACGGCCCCCAGATAGGCCGGGGTGCTCACCGCAGCTCCTCGATTTCCCGGATGTAGTTCTGGATCAGGGCGCCAATGGCCTCGTTGCCATCACCTGGGGAGGGAAGACGGCAGAGGGCAATACAGAAGGTAAGGCACGCGAGGACCTGCGTCTTGGAACTGGTGGTCCTGTACCAGGGCCCCAATAGGGTAGCACACGTGGGCCTTTCCCCAAAAGGAATCTACATCGAAGAAGCACCTGTCCGCGGGACGGGTATATGCCAGCACTGCTGGACGAACAATCAAGCTCCGTCCAGGGAGGGCAGCTGTCAGACAGTGTTTGCCCTCCCACGGGGAACACTGTGCAGTTTATGAGAATTAAGTAGATTTGTATGTTTTAATGTGGAAAAAATCTCTAAAGCGTAACGCTAAGTGAAAATGGGAAGTCACAGGGCAATACGTATGGTCCCGTACACAGAAAAAGAAAGGGCAGTATATATTCACACACACCTATGTGCATAGGTACCTATGAATATATAGTCACACTCGGAGCAAAGGGACTGAGAAAGCTGTGGGAAGACATGCATGGAGCTTCTAAGTAGAGAGGACGTGGAGTGGAGAGTTTAGCGAGAGGGGATTTCATCTTTATACACCCAAGCAAGGGGGATGTATTCATGTATTGCTTGTGGGCATAAGAAAAGGTTTAAAATCAGCTGGGGGGCACCTGGGAGGCTCAGTCAGTTAAGCATCTAACTCCTGATTTTGGCTCAGGTCATGATCTCAGGGTTGTGAGACTGAGCCCTGCATGAGCTCTGTGCTCAGTTCCTCTGCTGCTCCCTGCAACCCCTGGTGTCTCTCTCTCTCTCTCTCTCAAATAAATAAATCTTTTTAAAAAGTCAGTTGGAAAAAAATTCATAAATGCATTGATCTGTGAATTGATTGGCTGGCCCAGCTTGCCTAATATCCTACAGTGGGTATGGGGAGAGGGGGTCCCAGCCCATTGGGTGTCCGATCTGGGCTGGTGCACCCAACTCACCGGCCTTGGCCAGAAGCAGATTGGCTTCCTGGCTCATGAGATGAGTGACACGGTTGTTGATGGCATCGATGGCCTCCTGCATGGCCTTCACTCGCAGACGCAGTGCCCCATTCTCCTTCTGCAGCATGGCGTTCTCCCGGAACAGGTCACTGTAGCCCTCGGCACCGTCCTCCCCGATCACCCTCTTGCCCTGGGAAGAGGAGGGGCAGGACAGGCAGGGAGCAGTCAGGGGCAAGAGCTTGCAGGGTGGGGAAGGGTTGATGATGTTCCTGGAAGCACCACCAAACAGCCCCCCACCCAACCCCATGTCTCCTAAAACACAGCTCCTGTCTCCCAGGGCTCTTCCTGACAACCAGGAACTCCAAATTCTATCACCAGCCATTCCAGCCACACACACCCCCAATCTTACCTTGACTTACCTTTCCACTGCCTACCTTCACATCACCATAAGTACTAACCCAAGGGCCAAAACCCTAAGAGGCCCTGGCAATTGGCATAAATGAGTCTGAGTACAAGACAACAGGGAGTGGTGGGGACTGGAGCTAACAGAGTCACAGACTCAGTCTCAAAGGGTCAGCAGAAGCATTGCGACAGGGTATAGCTCCTGCTCCCAACACATTCCCATACTGCCTTAATGCCCTAAGGACCTGGGCATTCACCAGGGCAAGCACCTGGGACATGGGACTCTGGACCACCTGGCCACAGGGTTCCTTCAAACTGTGGTGACCCACAGTGTGCCACTCCAGCCAGCGTAGTACTATATATTGTTAGGTCTTCACATTTTTCAGGGAAAACTGAAATTCCTTGATTTTTAGAAAGGTAGGCAACTAAGTTGCATTCTTTTAAAACAAAGGACAAGCAAACCAAAACCTGTTCGTGTACCAGATTCATACCCTGGCGACCAGTAGCCTTGGACTCCTGCCTAAGTCATATGGAATTAGACACTTCCCCAGAAGCACCTGTTTTTCCCATCTTTGTTTCCAGGCGCAGGGAGTGTTTGCATCCTAGAATTCCTGCCCCACTTGCTTTTGATGCTATCTCATTCATTTTTCAAGATCTATATAAAAGGCCCCTCCTTTGTGAGGTCTCCCCCTGACAGAGTGCCTGAGTGAAGGGGGCCAGCTCTCTCCTCTGCCCTGCCCCCAGACACAATGGACGGCTCAGGTGGTCCCCATTGATTATTCTGATTCTGCACCCCAGCCTAGGAATCTCATATGGTCCAATGCAGCATATTCAGCGGACATGAAAACACCAGGCAGGGCATTTGTCCTCTGCATCAGAGCTAAGGAACAGCTGAGTGCCCTCCTTTCTCTTAGGGTGCTAAAACCTTGGGGGCTCTGACTGTGCTCAACTCACTCAGGTGAGCCCCCCATCATGGCCGACATACAGTCAATACACAGGAAGCAGCGAGTGGGAGGAGGGGAGGGCGAGGAAGGGGCGCGCCGAAGAACTGGGGCCCACCGTGCCTGGAACCGTGCTCACCGCCTTATACTCCATCAGCTCCATCTGCAGGCGAGCAATCTCAGCCCGCAGGGCGCTGATCTGCTGGCTCGTCTTGTCCTGGTTCACCACCACCTTGTTCTTGATGTTGCGGGCCCGGTTGGCATACTTGAGTGTGTTGAGCGTCTCCATGAAGTCCCGGTCTGAGGGGCTCACACAGGCAATCATGATGGTCTGGCTGGAGGGGTGTGGTAGGAGTGTGAGGTGCGAGGGACTCAGCCCAGCCCCCAGAAGCATTGCTACAGGGTATAGCTCCTGCTCCCAACACATTCCCATACTGCCTTAATGCCCTGGGCATTCACCAGGGCAAGCACCTGGGACATGGGACTCTGGACCACCTGGCCACAGGGTTCCTTCCAACTGCGGTGACCCACAGTGAAGGCAGCCAGGAGTGTGATACATCCCTGCTGGTCACAGCTCTGTATTTTCTTTTTCTTTTTTTTTTTTTTTTTAAGATTTTATTTATTTATTTGACAGACAGAGGTCACAAGTAGGCAGAGAGGCAGGCAGAGAGAGAGAGGAGGAAGCAGGCTGCTCCCCGTTGAGCAGAGAGCCCGATGTGGGGCTCGATCCCAGGACCTGGGATCATGACCTGAGCTGAAGGCAGAGGCTTTTAACCACTGAGCCACCCAGGCGCCCCAGCTCTGTATTTTCTTAGTGGCTTCCATCCATTACTTCATTTGGGCTCTATCACTTCAAGACTATCTCTCCCTGCTGTGCAGACAGGGAAACTGAGTCTGACCATACTAGCCAAAGGTCATATGGCATCTCAAGGCTCCTGTCTCCCAAGCCCACAGCCCGCAGTAGGAAGGCCTCCTCTTCCACCAGGCCCTCATCAGGATTTTCCAGAAGGGTCCTTCCTCCCCTGCCCCTTCCCTGGATGTTGGCTGTAGGGTACCTGTTGCCCCCCAGCGAGTCCTGGAGGAGCCGAGTGAGCTTCGAGTCCCTGTATGGCACGTGCACCACCTTCTTGCTCTGGTCCCCCAAGGCGCTGATCACGTTGCCCAAGGCCAGCTGTGGGAGACAGACCCTGGCACTTGAGAGACACGCAGGGACAGGGGGAGTGGACACAGGACAGCCCGAGCCATCTTTACCTGCCTCGATGACCCAGCAGCCCTCAAGCTCCCTGATAGGGTTTATGTGCAGATGTGATCGTTTGAGAAGTCAAGAGGTTGGGGGCAAGGGGAAGGACAGAGGACCAAATGCCTAATAATAGGGACATATGGGTGCGCTGGCTAGCAGCCAGCAAGAGGCATAGGGAGGACAAGGCAGCCATGGGCCTGGAGGGTCTGGAAAGGGTCTGAGCTGTGCAGGCCGCTGGGGCTGGTGACCTGCAGAGTGCCTACCAGCCCGCAGTTGATGGAGATGCCCTCCTTGGCCCGCTCGCCGGTGGCCCCCGTCCGTTTCAGCCGCTCTGAGCCGGCCAGGTCCACAAAGTGAAACTTAGCAGTGAGCGTTTCATACTCACTGGTGGGAGCGGTGCCCTCTGGAAGCCCGGTCACCACCTCGTTCACCTGCAGCAGAAGTTGGCAGCTGATGTACTTGGCCCTCACCTGGCCTTGCAGCTCCTCGGCTCTCAGTCCTGGTCCCTCAGGAGTGCCATCTGGGGGGGATTCAGGGCTGGGAGGGCAGGATGCCCCTCCCCCTCCCCGGCACGTGACAGCATCTGACAGTGTGCACAGTACTTGCACAAGCCCGATTCTCATGCAAGCCTCACAACCATAGGGGTATGGTTATCCCATTGTACAGGTTGGGGGACTGAGGCTTAAGAAAAAAGAGAAAGAAAAATCCACAAGTGGCCAAAGCAAACCCCAACCCCTAATTTGCTAGCTTTGGATCCATGGCCCCCTCCTGTTCTGCCCCCCTCCGAGAAGCCCCCCCACCACTACACCAGCTCCTGAGGCCCCATGGATTCCTTACGGGGTCCGGCTGGGTGCACACGCGCATCTGGCACACATGGATGGTGAAGATGGCGTGTGAGCGCGAGCTCTGCACGTTCATCTGGGTGCTGGCCGTGGTGCGGGACAGGGCCCCCTGCTTTAGGCACTGGATCAGCTGCGGAAGGGGGCACAAGTGAGGGTATGAGCTGAGCCTTGGAGCCGGGCCCTGCCTGGCCTGGACTTCCGGTGGGTGCTCACCTCTTCCTGGGAGTTGATGAGGCGGGAAGTGACACCCGTGGTGTAGATGCCACCATTCCCATCCTCGTGAATCTTGATGTTGGACCTGCGGTGGCGGGCATCAGGGTCACGGGTGCTGTCAAACAGGTCAAGGATCTCCTCATTGTAGAGCTGTGCGGGGGCAAAAATGGCTGCTGGGTGCATGCGACACGTGGTGCAGAGCCTCCAAGGGGGCTTTCCCAGGTTTATAAACAAGCTCTGTTTTGCAGATGTGGAAACTGAGGCTCTGGGAAACGAACTTGCAGACCCTGGTCCCCTTGGAGGGCAGCTGGGTCCTGGGCTGAACTATATAGTGAGGTAATGCTTCCACTCCCTCCCCAAAGAACCAGCATTCAGCAGCTTTCGGTCTTGTCAGGGGACTAACGATCTAAAGGGACAAGGGGACTCAGGTCCTAGATGCAGATGAGGAAGATAGGACCATAAATCAATCAGGCCGACTATTATGTTTGTTGCTAGGCTGGGGAAAGGGGTGGGGACATGGTTTCGGATGAGGGAGGGGACAAGCTGAGGGTGTTTCAATCCTGATGGTCCCTAGGGGTTGAGGTGAGGACAATCTCCCAGTAGGGGAGCAATGTGGGCACTGAGAGCATTGCCACTGGGGACTGGTATCCCTGGGGAGAGTCTGGAGAGATCACCTGGATGGGGGGGAGGAGGTGGCTTGGCCAGGAGTAGTCACCTTATTTCACATGGTCTCAGCCTTGGAGATTCCTGCGTGGAATCACCGGCAGGGACAGCTTCACCTGCTGAAGGGCTGGGATACTCCCCAGGCAGAGAGCAGAGGCTTGGGAGTGGGGAAAAGGGACAGGGCAGCTTGGTCAGCGGCCAGCAGAATCCTGTGGGGGAGGGGCGGGCTGCAGCCCTCCGACATCCGACATCCGAGGCTTTGATGCCTCAAAGGGACAGAAATACTCCACCGGAAGGGGAAGGGGAAACGGAAGGGACTGGTGCAGATGTGGGTGCCATGGTGTCTGTCTGTCTGTTGAGACAGACGCACTGGCATCATTTAACCCCTTGTGATTCACCCTTCAGCATGAGTTTTCTAGGCACTGCCCTACTTTTTGGGGATCCCCATGGCAATAGGATAGAGAAAAGAAGAAAACAAAGGGATGGAAAAGCTTATAAAGATACACAGCAGTAGAAAACGTGCGCGCACGCGCGCACACACACACACACACACACACACAGGAAGTCACTTTATCAGAAGCAAAAGTCCAGGAGGACAAGGAAAAACTCTCCAGTCTGAAATACAGGGTCCCCTAAAGGGAAAGAAGCCACTCTGAGTGCCCAGGAAGGAGTCACAGTGGGGCAGTGGGCAGGGTGGGCCATGGAAGCCCTAAAGAGGGCTGGAGCCACACCTCTCCCTCTGAGGACAACTTGGGTACAGTCAGAGCTCAGGACGGTCCCATCCCCAGCAAATGGCCCAGAACCCAGGGAGTCACAGGGTTGGGGTTTCAGATGCTGAGAACTGAAGCTACCTGGTTCGAGTGTCCTAAAGGAGGAGCCTGGTCAAGTCAGGCTTTCATGACAAGTAGCCAGGATAACCTGCTTTCTTAGAGACCTTTTTGAGAGGCCCCGTGATAGGCCAAAGACTCCTCCCTCTACCCGCAAAGTCCCCAGATGTCAAAAGCCTGGCCTTGGCACAAAGATGTTCTCCCAGAGAGAGGCAGGACCAGTTGCCTTCTGGAGGACCTCCCTGCCCTGAGGTCAGAGAAGACTCCGAGGGTCAGTAAGAACCTCAGCCAGAAAGGGGTAGGGCAGGCTGTTCTGAGGCAAACTGGCCGAGGCCAGAGGATGGGCAGGAACCAGAGTTCTCACTGTGTGCCAGGCACGTGCTTCCGTGCCATTCTCACAACACCTGTAAGGAAAGAGATACTACAGCCATCGTGCAGTGGCCTGAGGACAGACAGCTAATAAGTGTCAGAGCTGAGAGTCAGTCAGGGTTTGAAGAGATCTTGACGGTTCTCAGTAACTCAAGCCCCATCTAACACAGGAAGCCTCCGCAGAGTGTCCCACCCAGCGGTCTTCTAGCTCTTGCTTGGGTATTTCCAGCAGCAGGGTACTCAGCAGCTGGAGAAGTTGCCGGGGCTCTCCTAGGCTCATTCCACTGTCCTGAGGGTAAGCCCAAACTCCATGGTCTTGCTGTCCCCCAAATCTCCCCCCTGCCCCCACCACAAGGCCACATACCTCCAGGAACTGAGCGCTGACTTTGAACTCAGGCCCGGCCACACCCTGCTCCTGCGCCCGCCGCTTGCGCTCGGCAATGCCCCCAAAGAGGTGTGCTATGGCCCTTGGAATGATGCCTTGCTCCTCCTCCGATGTCACCGTGTCGAAGCCGGTGCCCATCGTGTATGTCTTCCCGGCCCCTGTCTGCATCGGCAAGGATGGAAGGAGGGGGTCAGCACCCTCGGGGGGACCACCAGCAAGGCCGGGACCCCAGGTCAGGTGGACTTCCCTTACCATGTACCTCCCCTCCAAGGTCACCCACCCCTTCTGGTCCCAAAGCCACACCCTGGGGGGGTCTCCTCGGAGGGACAGCCTTCCTCTGATAACTAGCAGTGTGACACACGCTGGGACAACAGAGAGAACCGCACCACCATCTCAACAGGTCTGAAAGGGGACGGGGCGCTCTCTTCCACCAGCTGGGGAGACGAGGGTTGGAGGGGCCCCCTGTGGGAGCGGAGGCGGCTTACCTGCCCATAGGCCAGCACTGTGGCATTGTAGCCCTCGAAGCAGCCCTCGATGAGCTTGCTCACACAGGTCGAATAGATCTGTTCCTGCCAGGTGTCCAGGTCGAAGACAAAGTCATAGGTGAAGGCCTTGTCCTTCCCCAGAAGGACCTGGGGCTCCCCGGGGGTGACAGAGGTACAGATGTGACAGCCCTCAATCTTCTCCTTTGACAGCTGGGGCCGAATCCTGCCCGGCGAAGGGGAGAGCCCTGGGTCAGACCCGGCCAGCCGGGGACCGCTGCAGCCCTC
>NW_028133446.1:0-11291 GCF_964662115.1 Mustela nivalis
CAGCTCGCAGTACAGCAAAGGCTGCACAGAGGAAGCCAAGCTGGGGGCAGAGAGGAATGAGGTCAGTGCTGGTCTCATTACACTTGTTTTCACTCATTCCCAAGTCCTGTGGATCAGGCCCTAGGTTCTGCTTCCGCTGGAGAGAGATGGAAACTGAGACTCAGGGTTTTGCCAACTTCCCAAGACCGCTAAGTGGTGGAGCTGGGATCAGTCGCTGGTTGAGCCAGGATCAGTCACCTGTAAAGACTGATGGCTTTTTCCCGCGAATGTGTTATTGGCCTATTAGAAGTCTGACGCTGTGGGAAGGAATTATATCTTCTGCTGGGAGAGGTTATGGTGAGTGATGATGGTAGCAAAGAAAAACAATAAGGACGGTGGAGGCTGGAGGTGGGATTCTCCATGGCACCTGCTTCATGGAGTCAGAGAGTACTGATGAGTTCTGTCTGTGTGCATGGAACTGTCCCAGGCACTCTGGTCCAACATGAACATGGCGGGAGCCCTGCGGGAGCTCAAGTGGTGCACAAAACGCACGCTGGGAGTGTATTTGGCAAGGGCAGTCTGGAGGACACGGGGCCTTGTAAGATGAATAGGATCTGGATTCATGCAGAAAGGAGGAGAACTTTCTGCGGGGGAGAGGGGCTCTGCATGAGCAGCTGACTGAGGGTGGGGATGATGGATTGTCAAAGTAGACAGACGCACACTTCTAAATAGCATTCCCTCCCTGACTGTAAAAGTAACATATGTTCACTGCAAAACTCCTTGGAAAGACAGAGGTATAGAGAAGCAACTAGAGTCATCCAGAAGTTTCCGCTGCCTATTCTGCCAGGCTTTGTTCTATGCACTTTAAAACCAACCAACCAAACTACCAACCAACAAATAAAAACCAAAAACGAGTTCACCACAAGAACATGTATACAGTCCCATGGCTTAATTTTTGTTTTTTTTTTAACTTAGCACATACAGGAAGTATTTTGTTCCGCTAAAGTATTTTCAAGAATCTGGGTTTCTATGCTGCATGGTGCTCTGTTTCGGGCCTCCCAAGTTATTCTTGGGCCCTGCAATCATATTAACCATGTTAGCTGATGAGGACACAGCTCTATGGGCTGGAGAGGCTAGTTCACCATGGCCTTCCTGGGCCTCTCTTGGGGTACTTCCAGAAGGCCAGGTCACCTTCTCATTGCTATCTGACCATGCTCCCCACTGCTTTCCTCCTGTGGTGTCTGTCCATGCTAGGGGTGATCTGTAGGTGACAGAAGGATGAGTCTGCTTTCTCTTCAGAGGCAAGGGACCTGAAATGCCTTCCCCTGCCTCCCTCACTTAAAAACAAAGCATAATGAAAGATTTTAGGAGGCATTATCTAGAGTTAATGGAGTTTAAAGAAATCTGTTTCAGGTTTCTGGAAGTATTAAGAGATGCAATTTCTAATTCAACTCCTGTTGGAAATCAGCATATCAGGCTATTTATTAATAAAAATGCAGCCCGTTCTGACCCTGTCTTATATGGTGACAGCTTGAATCCATTTATAGGATCCTCAGCATAGAACAGAGGCTTCCCTTCCCTGTGGTTAGTACTGAAGGTGGGGAGGGAGGGGGTGTCACACACAGAGGTTGTGTGTGTGTGTGTGTGTGTGTGTGTGTGTGTGTCTGACAACTCATGTGACTCTGTCCTCTCCGGGGAGAAGAAACTACCATGCTCAGCTTAACATACAGGGGGGTGCACAGGGCACTTGATATAGATTATTTTTGTTTGGGTTTATAACAGCAGTTAAAGAAAGAACAAGTGCTATCTTTTCTTACTTGAGGAGACCGAGAGATTGAGCATGTCTAAGATGACATGCTGGCTCAGTGGTGGGGTTGGGGTTGGGGTGGGGACTCAGATCAGCCTGGACCCAAGTCTGGCTTTCCTTCTACTGCACAGCCCCACTCCCTTCACTGGTTCAGTGAGGGTAGACACCTCCTGCCCTTCTTCTTGCCAGCCCAGCCCGGAGAACCAGAGGCCTCTGCCAAACTTCAAGTGGGGCTCAGGTCAGAGTCCTGCCGTCACCAAAGGATTCCAGTCGGAACAGAACCCAGCATTTTGGAAGATTAGCAGGGATGAGGAAAGAAACATGAAGGGCTTTTTAGGTTGGTCACAGTTAGAGAAAATTCAAAGACACGAAGTTCCATGCAGTTACAGTCCGGAGGCATTTAATGTCCTCCCTCTTGTCAGTTCCTGAGGAAACCACCCAGCTCACACATCCTCTTCAGCATTTTATACACATTGTCCATTTAATACATACAATCCCCCTAATGAGAACGGTTTCTGATCACTATTTCAAAGACACACAATAGGAGACTCAGAGAAAGGGACTTGCTTAAAATCATAGAGGAAAAAGTGGCACAGTCCTACAGCAGACTTCATTTTCCCCAGGCTTCTGGATTCTTATGGTGTCAAGACCACAAGCCCCTGCCCTGGGATGGTGACCTCTTGGAAGGTGAGAGTGGGGTTCTTGGTTGGAGCTGGTCTTCTCCCATTTCTGGCCAGAGCAGGCTGACTGCTCCTAGCATGCTGGGCTCCTGTTGCCTCCTTTAAGGGCCTCTGGGTTCTGGAACCAGGCCACAAAGGCCAAGGATCAGGTGGGCCACCAAACTGTCCCTTCAGGCTCAAATTTGTTCTTACGCTTTTTGAAGACATCCCAACGCACCTCCTTTGCCCCAGTTGAGTTTTAGGTGAATTCATTTTTAAATTTTGGAAGTTAAAGGGTTTTGTAAACTGTAAGGAGTTCTATACTTGGAGGTGTAATTATAAGATGTTATAATTAGTGCTGGAGTTGGGATCATTAATAAATAATAATACATTACAATTATACTTGGAAAAAATTCTGGAAAAGTTATTTCAATTATTTGCTCTTTTATAAGTGAAAAACTTCCCAGAGAAGCTGAATGACATGTCAAAGATTACAAGGGTAGCCAGTGGCAAAGCTGAGCCCAGAGCCTGAACTTTCTTTTGGATTTGAGTCAGTGAACTACTAATTGAGCAGCTCCTGTGTACTCAACATCTTGCCAGGCACAGGGAAGAGGAGAAGATGCAAGGTCCTGGTTGAGAGGGACCACATCTTGGTCTTCTCCAGTTCCCCAAGCCTATGTCGTATGCTTGGTGCCAAGCACACACTTGAGAAATATCTGCTAAATGAATTAAATGACTAAATTCATGGATGTTCTTACTCCTGTTCCCTCTGGTGAACATTCAGAAACTAAACTACCTGCCTGAGGTCTGCCTTCATCCAAGAATGCTTCAGCTTTCCCGTCATTGTCACCCCCTCTATTCATCAGCACCCTTGATGAGACTGCATATGCCTCAAGTGTGGAGACCTTGATCTTGCTCTTGCCTCCCATCCTGTGGGCACTGCAGAGCTGGGAGCTCAGGAGTGGCTGAGGAATCACAGTCCCACACCATCTCTGGGACTGACAGTCTCTGGAATGACCCACACCTGGATGCCTGGGTCCTCATTTGGAACCCTGAGCCCACCTGGGTCCACATGGCATCCACACCATTCTGGCTAGAAGCCACCATTCTCATGCCCACCTCATTGCCCAGCCTATCTGTCTGCTCTGTGCACCTGCCTCACTCCTCCATCTGGGCGGTAAGCCACAATGAAGGCACTTTTTCTACAACCCCAACCATCCCATCATCGAGACCAACATTTTTCATATGGTAGGGATGCAATAAGCTTCTGCTAAATACAGAAAATATTTTAGCCACATGTGTTTGGGTGTTTGGCTTGTTTTCAGCCAAGGTTTGCTGGCCTTTGAAAGTAAATGCTTTGAAGACCATATTTTTCAAAGAGCTCCTACACGAACCCAGAATTAATAAGCATCTAAATTACAAATCTCACCATGTAGAACAAATTGGATTTCTTTTCATTAATAGCAAGGAAGCAGAAAACAGCCCAATCCCAAGGGAGTCGAATGAACACAGTTATTCACCATTTCCTCTTGCGTTCTTTTTTTTCATCTATAAACCCATCTTTATTCAATTATGTAGCTCATAAATACGGCCTGTGTATGTCAGCACAGCTAACAAGTGGTTTCCAATGTCACGGGCCTTCTGACAGCTCACCCAGCCTTGCAATAACAGTCATGCCTCTGGTTCTGGGATCGTGTTGTATCCCCCCCACTCCCCGGCTCCAGAAAACAACAACAACAAAAACTGGCAAGACTCATCCAAGCCTCAAATGATCACAAGGTTCCAAATATTAAGATGTTGGTCCTAGTGACTTTTTAATAAAAGAATGTTAATGCTGTTCTATAATGATACTATACAAACCATGTCATTGATGGAAATCGAAGGCCAGTCCACACACAGAATAGGTCGTTACATGCCTTCTTAAAAATACATGTGCTTTAAGAACAGGCCTGGAGCTTTTGCAGAAATCTTGAGCACCTAAACTGCAAGGGCTCATCTCCAAAACAATGCCTGTAAGAGCTGGAGGAAACTCCACCTTTGTGCTGCGTTTACAGGTCCACATTTCCCATTTGTCCTGCTGGGTGAGGGGTAGAAGTGGGGAGGTGTTGCCTGACAGACTCAGAGCTTCCAGGAGAGGCACTCAGCCCCCAGCCTACAGAGCAGAAGCCCAAATCTTAGCAGATTAGCCCAACCTATTTCCAAAACAGAGATTCTCCAAGTGCTGTCCAGGGATCCCTGGAGTTCTTGGTTACCCTTTTGGAAGAGAGTCCATGTGCTCAAAACTATTTTCATAATTTCCTGAAGATGTTTCTGTCTTTTTCACTTCTAGTAACTCATGAATGTACAGCGAGTTTTCCAAACTACACACAGCTATACCACTTCTTGCAACAAATCAAGTGAAAAAGTAGCAGTGAGAATCTGCAGTCTTCTCGCAAGTTAGCTATTTAAGAGATGGGCTGCAATGTAAAGCAATGCCACTCTTCTTGTTGGATTCACTTGGTTTGGGGCAATATAGTTATTTTTCAGAAGAATGTTATGTTGACATGTGATAGGTTGATTATTATTGAATTAAGAGTTTCTAAAACATTTAATAATTTAATAAAACATTTAATCAGTAAGTACCAACAGATATAACTTACACGAATAAGCTCTTTATGGTCCTCAATAATTTTTAGGATTGTAAGGAGGTCCCAAGAGCAAAGGGCACAAGTACTCTGTCTGAGGATATTCCTCAGCTCCTCGTGGCCTTTGCTCCTCCTCATCCTTCAGATGTGTCTCAAACACACCTCTGGAAACCTGCTTCAGAGCCCCAGCCCCAAGGGAACCCTGGTGCTTCCATGATGGCACCGATCCCCCAGTTTTGCACTCCTAGCTTTCCTTGTCTATGCTTTCCAATGTCAAGTGTCTGCCGCAGAGCAGGGAGGTTTTCAGTCCTGCATGCTGGATGCCAAAGAGAGGGCTTGGTACCCAGGAAGAAATTACTGTAAGGGCTGTAAGCTGTAAGTTTTGCACACGCTGAAGGAAGAAAGGCAAGAAGGAAGGGAGGCAGGTGAGAGAGGAGGGTCTTGTAGTGGTTGGGGTCTGAAGGACATGAATCAGTAACACAGACTGATTTTATAAGCAAGACTTATAAACTCCTAAATGCAATCATTCAAAGAGGGCCTAATTCTGGTTTGGATTTCTGAAACATGATGCATAAAGCTGCCTTGAGGTATTCGCTAAACTAAACTAAACTAGATTTGGGGCCCTTACCCCTAGGGATCATTACACAGGAAATCCTACAGAGCTGGTGGGAAGAGGTTGGAGGTGGAGGGGAGGCTGCTTTCTGGGCAATAGCTCCAAGCAAGGAAGTAAAGCTGTAGTGTAGTCTTCTGAGCAACAAGAGGAGACCTTTCTGAATTGTGAACAATTTAGAAGTTGCTCTCTTCCCTCCAAAGGTGAGGCTGTACACAAAACCATCATCCCATGTGGCATTCTCCCAGCCACCCACAGAAACAGTGCTATCACAGGAGAGGAGGAAGAAAACTTTCACTGGGAGCGACTGCAGCCAAGTCTGTGTCATGTAACTCTCACTGGGTCCTGAAACCACATGTGTGCGTGCGAGCTCAATTGGGGAGAAACCCGCTAGTGTGACAGAGCCCAGCCATAGCCCATTGAGCCAGACTTCTCTGCAAGTCACTTTCCCAGCCTGTACCAGCAGGACCCTTCATGACACAGCAAAGTCGATGTAGGCCAGCTTGGGGCACAGATGAAGATCACTGGGTGACACAAAGACACAGTCAGAGAAGATAAAGAAGGGGATCCAGATGGGATGTGGCCTCACGTACACTTCCTTGTTCCTGGTTTCATCCCTTCCTTTTTATGTATTTATGTATTTATTTATTGGTGTTCCAAGATTCATTGTTTACGCACCACACCCAGTCCTCCAAGCAATGTGTGCCCTCCTCAATGCCCACCGTCAGACTCATCCCACCCCCACCCCCCCTCTCCTCATGAGCAAGGACCACGGGAATGAATTCTCCCTGTGAGTCTGTGTGCAGATATGTACACATAGTGGATGCATGTTACAACTGAAATAGGGCTTTAGTAAACCGAATAGAACTTATTATAGAATGTTTCATTCTAAACTAAACTTCCAAACACGTTTTTTGGATTAAGGGCTCCTGCAGGTTTGGTGAGGAAGTGGGAGGGAAAGCAGAGAGGCCCACATAATCATGCAAGAAGGCCTGGGGAGCCAGTGGCTGTCCAGGGGCAGATCCCCTTCCTCTAAGGCAGCTGCCAGAACAGGGCCTGTTCCCACTCAGGTGGGTCACATACTACAATTACTGAAAACTGCTTCCAAGAGTAATTTGGGATGGCTTCCTGCAGGAGGGAGCACTCAGCACTGAGTTGTTAGGAACCAGTAGTATCAGGCTGAGTGGAGGGGAAATAGGCAGTACCTCAGGAGAGTTCAAGGGTAGTGAGGTGCTGAAGACAAGGAGAAGGGGATAAGGTTGAAGACCAGCCTGAGATGAGGCGCCCACTGTATGCCCACCACCTGGTAAGGCACTCTTCAGAGTCTCTTTTTTTTTTTTTTTTTTTTAAAGATTTTATTTATTTACTTGAGAGAGAGAGACAATGAGAGAGAGCATGAGTGAGAAGAAGGTCAGAGGGAGAAGCAGACTCCCCATGGAGCTGGGAGCCCAACGCGGGACTCGATCCCGGGACTCCGGGATCATGACCTGAGCCGAAGGCAGTCGTCCAACCAACTGAGCCACCCAGGCATCCCTCTTCAGAGTCTCTTTACTGTAAAGGGACTACAGACATTTCTTTCTTTCTTTTTTTTTTTTTTTGTTTTTAATTTCTTTTCAGCGTAACAGTATTCATTGTTTTTGCACCACACCCAGTGCTCCATGCAATCCGTGCCCTCTCTAATACCCACCACCTGGTTCCCCCAACCTCCCACCCTCCGCCCCTTCAAACCCCTCAGATTGTTTTTCAGAGGCCATAGTCTCTCATGGCTATGATATATATCATAGAAATATATAGAAATATATATATTTTATTCCAGCCTTTGCTCAGGACTGAAGTGCCTTCCTTGTCTCCACAAATCCCTCTCTCATCCTCTTAGTTCAGCTCCAGTGTTCCTTCTGCCCCACACCGCCCAGGTGGCTTTCTGCCCTTCTGCCCCTTCACTCCCACTGCAGCTTGTCTGCATTTCCCTTATTCCCCTTCATTTTGATTCTAGTCCCTTGTGTGCTCATCACTTCCACCCACAGTGGACAAAGAACTTTTGAAAAAAGTACATTGCCTTTGCCTGTCCAGTAAAGATTTCATGGAAAAATGAATGAACTGCTGAATGAGTCTCCTTGTGTGATTCTTGGACTTTGTCTTTCCCATCTATGGAACCTTGTCACTGACTTTGGCCTCTCCAGGGTGAGGGAGGTGGGCCCCCCGTCAGAGCTTAATTGCTCAGTGCTGCCTGCTCCTTCTGCAAACCTTCCTCACCCCGCCAGACGCACCAGAAGCAGCCCCTCTGTGTCCTCAGCATTTCCTATCACAGTACTGCAGCTACGTTTCTATGCTTGTCCCTTTCTCTAGACTGTGAGCTCCTTGAAGGTTCGTAGGCCTATGTAAATTATAGTTATAGTTATCATTACTATTGTTATTAGCCTCCATTTAATGGGCGCTGTATTCCAGGCACTGTTTAGAAGATTTTCCATAGATTATTTCCTTCTATATTTACAGCAGTCCAATGGGCTATTACATTATATTTTACAGATGAACTGTATTATGCCCATTTTACAGATGAGAAAACTGAGGCTCAGAGGTGTTGCATGACTTGCTCAAGGTCATGTAGCATGTGAATGGCAAGGCCAGAAACTGTATGCAGGCCTGTCTAAAGGAAAGCTAGATCATTAAATGATTAGTCTTTGTACCATCCCACCTCTTAGCACAATTTCTGGCACACAGTAGATGCTCGAAAAATTGTTGGCAATGAATGAATGAATGAATGGAAGACTATTAGGTTGCGCCATCATGATGGAACTCCAGAGCTCTACATACTAGCTCACATGCTCAGAAAGAGATGATTCATGGGGAGTCAGACACCTTCTCTGAGCCTCAGACTCACCATCTATTCACTAGATAGAATAGTATATGCTGGGGATTAGCCACACAATGGCCTCCAGGCCAAACCCGGCTCTGTGCCCATTTTTGTATAGCCTACAAGCTAAGAATGGTTTCCATATTTTTAAATGTAAGATGTAAAAAAGACTCTAACCTTCTAAAAAAACGGTGGTTTGAGTCTGCCCATTGGCCAGCAAAGCCAAAGTAAAATATATACTATCTGGCCCTTTACCAAAAAAAGTTTGCTGAGCCCACACTATGTGGTAATTACTTTGCAAGTTTATTGTGAGAATCCAGTGAAGGTTGTTTGGGGAAATCTTCTGAAAAGGAAGATGTAGTAACGAAGGCATTCATATGAATAAGAACTATTACTATTCATTATGAGTGGAAGCCAGAGGTGGCTCTGTTTCTCAGAACCCTCTGCATGTGTTTGAAACCAGTGGGCATGATGTGCCTCCCCCTCCAGCCCTCACAGAAGCTGTGTGATTTCTATGCAGGATCAATTCTCACAGGCGATACAGAGATCACTTCAAGGACTGAGGCTCGCAGACTAAATGCCAAACTGGCCAAAATCCTTGACAAACAAACAAATCAGATTGAGTCCAAATGTTTCCTAATTAGTCAAAATATTAGTAAGAAGTTAATCACTTTAAGTAATGTCCAGAGAGGTTCTCGCAGAGGAGTAGCTGGAAGGTGCACCTCTCACCTGAAGGAAGTTGGGCATACCCAGGAGGTGACTCCTGAAGTTCAAATTTTATCTGTCCATACATCTGTCCATCTGGCAGGAGGGCAAAAGCTCCTGGCTGGGCTGGCTTGGCCACTCCTGCTGGCTCTATCCCAGCTTGTTCCCATTTCTCTCCTGAACCTCAGGTTCTCAATTTGAGAATTAACTCACATTACACCTTTTCTTTCTACCTAGCAGGGTGGTTATGAGGAGCTAATCGAAAAATAGATGTGACAGGAGAGACTTTGGTTATGATTAGAAATAATAAAGCACAGTCCTCACAGGGGAAATGGTCCACTCTAGAAACCATAAAGAAAATATTGGTGATTTCACTTCATTAATTTAACATTCAACTAATATTTATTAAGCTCCTATTATGTGTCAGGCACAATATATAAATTCAAAAATTTCTATAGGGAGAATCAATGTCAAATGAATTTTTAAAATGTTTGTGTCATATATGACAAAGAATCAGGAAGGAAAGAGCATCCCCATTAAAGTATAAAAGGGTGAGTCCATAAAAATACAAGTGAGCTGTGAACATCTGACGAGATGCTCGCCCTTACTAGTAATCCAAGAAATGCAAAGTGAGAGGACAATGGGATGCCCAAGTCCACTACAGCAACAGAGGCAAGGGGTGAAGGTCCTATGTGGACAGAGGTGTAGGGAGTTGGGGAGAACGACCAGACTTCTCAGAGCTCAACTTGACAGTATGGATCAGCATCTTAAATCTCCACACCCTGCCCCCATGAACTTTCCAACAGGATGGTTTTTAAGGAACTGACACAGTGATTCTAAAAATCCTAAAGATCATCTTTAAGAGCAAATATGTAAGGACTGTCAGGGTCTTCAGAACAGAAGATCCTTCTAGATCCTAAGACAGAAGAAAGTAGGAATCTGTGAGTTGAAGGCACAAGAAAAGACAAAAGAATCAGGACATTATCATGGAGAATTCATAAATAAATCCAGGTGTAAGGGCTGCAATGGAAATTGGAGTGGGGGGATGCTGGGAGGACTATTTAACAGAAAAAGTTGCTGCAGCTATATCACTCTTCAGGGAAAAAAAAATATAGCTAGAGCTTTACATTGCTTTTTAAAGTGAGATACATTTCAGAAAGATTAAGGATTTACATGTAAATAATGCAAGTATATTAATGTTGAACAAAAAGGGGAATAAATCCTTTTATACTTTTTAATAAGCCTTTCTGTAAATGAAAAACTACGATAAACAAGGTTGAAAGGAAAAGTCAAAATCTAGGGAAATATTTTAACTAATGCGATGATGAGAGGCTAAAATCCCTAACACCCAGACTGACTTCAGAGTCATAACTAAAAGTTCAGTTATTGTCCCCCCAATAGAAACAAGCAGGCAATTTACAGACAAAATATAAACCGTCAATCAACATATGAAAGTATGATCCTATGATACCCTTGCTTAGAACAATGAATATAAAGACAAACAGGCTATTATTTTTTCCTAGAAAATTGGCAAAACAATACATATGAAACTAGGTATAGCTACAGAATTTTAGGAAGAAGCGGGGGAGGGAGAGAGAAAATGGATGCTCCTTGAGGGCAGGGGTTGATAAACTCACACGTCAAAGGTGGGAGGAAAATTCATCCACCGCCTCACGGAGCCCTGCCTTTCCATTGGCTAAAAATAAACATGACACTAGCTACCCGGAGCAGGACTGCTACGTGCAGTACATGCCATGACAAAGTACTCTGTGATCCATACAGCACACTCACAAAGCCTCGTGCAGCCCTCTCAGCAATGCTCTCAGGGGTGTGTTGTTATCCCCACCCTTCTTTAGCACACAAGGGAATCGAGAGAGAGAGAGAGAGAGAGAGAGAGAGAGTCACTTGTTTAATGTCACTTGACTAAGAAAGATTGGAATGCAGGTTTACATCCAAGTCCCTGAGTCCTGCATGACTCTCTTGTTCGTGTAGTGGCTGGTCTAACAGGCACTCAGCAATGCTGGGGTGGAGAGAGACCGCTGTTGCAGTTTGTGGG
>NW_028133445.1:0-11000 GCF_964662115.1 Mustela nivalis
AGTTCAATTGTCCATAAAATTTCAAGGACTCTTATTCTAGTAAGACAGAATGAAGAGAAAGAGTTCATATTTTCACATGGTGTAACAAATGCTCAGAGATGCAAGTGTAGGAAGCTATAGGATCACAGAAGAAGGCACTAAAATCACACCAATATATTTGATGACTGTGACTATATATAAATTTGTATTTTCTAGATTTTTTATAGTCATGGAATCACACTGTATATACTATTCATTGCCTGGCTTTTCTTTTCTCAGCATCATTACTTTGAGAATCTCCAATTGTAAATAGTTCATTTGGATGTTGAATAGTAATCTCTTTAATGAATAGATCATAATTTTTCTTTGCTCTATGGATGGACATTGATGAACATTTCCACTGTTTTCAATTCTTAAAAATAAAGCTGCTATGAAATTCATATACAAGTCCCTGTATGAACATAGGGTTTGTTTCTCTTGGTTAAATGCCTAGAAGTAAAATGGCTATTTTTGTAACTGCAACATATTTTGCATTTAAAAAAATTTTCAAACTATTTTCCAAAGTGGTTGTATCATGATATATGCCAACAACAGTTTAGATTTTTTGTTGCTTCTCAATCTAGCTCAGACCAAGTACAATTAGCCTTTATAATTTTAGCCATTCTAATAGATATGTAAGCATGTCTCATTATGATTTTAATTTGTATTTCTTTAATGTCTAAATGTTGAGAAATTTGTCATGTGCCTATAAGCCATCCATATACTTTTGGTGACATGTCTCTTCCATTATTTCCTTCACATGTAAAATTGGATACTCTGTTTGGTTATTAGTAAGGTTTTTTATTTTTATTCATATTTAAATAATCAGAGTAGATGTCCATTATCAGATATGTAATTTGGAAATCGCTTGTCCATCTTTACAGTTTCTCAATGGAGCTTTGATAGCTGTGTCTTTCAAGAAATATGCTACTTCTTTCCTGGTACACGGAGGTATGACTAGAACATTATCAATGTTGACCTTTGCAAAGAAAATCATGGCTTAAGATATATGTAGTCTGCAGTTGTTGGGAGTGTTCACCATCCTTGCCTCTAACTCATCTCTCACTGCCCACACATTCAGATATAGGGGAATATTGATTGACAAAATATTAATTGCCAAATAACACTAGTTGGAGAATAAGAAAAATGCAGGCACCTGATTATATAATATTACATAAATAAAATGTGTTTTTATAAGTGCTATTAGAAGTAAATTCCTCTATACTTTAATCACACAGAATGATGGAATCCTAGATTTTTTTTTCTTGTATTTACTAAGAAAATGATCATGCCTCAAGTATATTAAAATGGAATAGGGAAAATTAAAAATTGTTTTAAGATGATTTGTGTGTGTTGTGCATATGTGAGAGAGAAAGTGAGAGAGAAAGATAAAGAAAAAGAGAAAGGGAAAGACAGAGAGGTGGCTGCAGTGAATTGATGAGTTGGAGGATAGATTTTAAAGTTTTGTCTTTTGCTTTCTACATTTCTTTTTCCTTAGGTTCAAGAGAACAATCAGTAATATCTCAGAAGCCTGCTGGTAACATCAGCAGAAAGAATTAGAGGTTCCCAGAAAATTAAGATGACATATAGTTTTCCTGACATAAGAAAAGTCATTTTTTGTCCCCAGCTATTTTCAATGATCTATACCCCACCTGTGTACTTGCCCAAGCACACTTCTTCCAAAACTTCCTGGGAGGTTCTTACAAAGAAATGCAAAAACCTCACTCCTTAAGGATTTTGAGGGAACAAGGCAATGGGAAAACTAACAGTCACCACCAGACCAGGAAATAGCCTAAGCTATTGAGACAATAAATCAGTGGCAAAACTCCTAGTGCTATTTCAAAAGCAATCAAGGCCTTGCATTCCTTGTCCCAGAAAATGAGCCCAAGACCCCATCTAGTTTCTATCTGCTCTTGAAGCCTGCAGAGTCCCTTTCCCTTGTCCAACAGTTACCTCTGCTTTATTCTAACGTTGAAGTTTCTGCCCTCGGTGGAATACAAGCTTCATTCAGGTGAACATGCAATACATATTGCACAAATACATATGTGGATGTGCATGCATCCACAACCTTATGACCAACCATACATGGAATAATAAAACTCTCCCTTCTGAGTATTCATCTTAAATACTAAATAAAAATCTCTCTCCTGTTCAAACAGTCAAGGCTTTGGAACTTATTCCCTGTGATCTCCTTGTATGTTGTAAACAAAGATTCCTTTGTTTGACAACTCCACCTGTTTCTGTGATTCACCAAAGACTGACCTCAGTTAGGTCAGTTGCTGTAATGGCTTTCACTACTCTGATTCTACCTCTGCAAGTCTCCAAATTTAACTATTTTTTCTCCCAATTCCGCATGTTCTTGGCTTTAAACTGCAACTCTGAAGAGAAGATTTGCTTGTTTAAAAAAAAAATCAAGAAAAGGGAGTAGTAGCCAACATTGTTACTTTGAACTTCCTGCCCTACGGGGCTCTCCTGTTCTTTCTCTTTGACTTCCTGGACTAAAACGACAGAAATTTGGCAATACATCACTCCCCAATCCAGATTACTGCCAGAACAGTTTATACTCTTAGAAAAATATTAGTTTAAAAGATCACATAATTAAATACTTAAGCATGTAGTGTAATATAGTGGTTTACAAGAAATATATTTTGGTCATCTGAATATTTGGTTTTCAACCATGGCTACTGACTCACAGCTCCTAAAACTCTTGGGATTTCCTGTGATAAGGGTGAGAGAGGTGTGTTTTGTTCTGTTAATGAAGTGACCTTCAGACCTCACTCAAGGCAAGGGCTGTTTGCCTGAAGGACCAACCACTTGGTGAAAGCCTTCACAACTTTTTGCCCAACGTGCCTCCCCTTCCTCCCAATACAGGATTATCTGGGGAGGGAAGAGGATCTGGAGATTAGATCAGCAAATGACAATGATTTAGTCAGTCATGACTATGTCATGAAGCCTCCACAGAAAAGCTGAAAGGACTGGGTTCAGAAAGCTTTTAGTTTGTGAAATGTATGAAAAGGCAGGAAGAGTGGCAGTCTTACAGAAGGTAATAGAAGCTCTGTGCCCATTCTCCATACCTTGCCCTGTGCACTTCTTTATCTATCTATTGATTTAAATCTTCTATTATATCTTTTAATAAGCTGGCAAACATAAAGTAAGTATTTTTCTGAGTTTTGTGAGTCCCTGTAGCAAATTAAAAGAACGTAAGAAGTAGGCCATTGGGACCTCCAACCTGTAGTTGCTCAGTCACAAGCACAGGTAATAACCTGGGGCCTACAGTGAGACTGGCATCTGAGGTGGGGTTGGAGATAGTCTTGGAGGACTGATCCCTTAACTGATGAAATCTTACACTATGTTCAGGTAGATAGTGTCAGAATTTAGTTGAATTCTTGGAGATCCTGCTGTTGTCTGAAAATTATTTGGCATTGTTGGTATGATGTCCTAAAACCCAAAAAGATATAGCTACCTCAAAATAAGAATACGGTTGACAGCTTATATATAATAAGTGAGTATTTCAGGGATTTAAAATATACCCAATAAATAATGTAAGGAAATAAGGAAAGATTTTGAAATAAAAACAAGAATAAGAACCTAGTGGTACTAATAGATTAAATATATGTAATCTAGTTGAATTAAGAATACAATGGATAGAATATGTAATGGATTCAATAGAGATAAGAAGTCACTTAAGGATATAGTCATCTGGATACCAGCAAAGCATTAAAATTATCAATATAAAAGAGGTGTAAGATGTAGGTGATGTGTGTGGAACAAAAGCTAGAGAAGAAATTAGATTTCCTTACTACTCATAGCCTGTTGACAAGTCCTTGAAGCTCCTCTGGGGACTCAGCTGCTTCCATGTGGACACATCCACTCAGGGCAAAAAGCATTCTTAGTCCTCCCCCCAGGATACTGAAAATCTACTTTCACATGTAAAAATTACTTTGGAAACTTCTTTATCTCTACTCCCCACCCCTGCCCTCAAGATATAAATTGGCAATCATCTCCCAAGCATATACCCACTGATACACATCAGAAGAGTCTCTTCCCTGAGTTTTTACTAAATAGTAATAAATGACCTTTCCCTAACAATAGCTAGCCCCCTCAAGGTCCTGGAAACCTTGTTTATAAAATACCTTGGAGGCTTGTGCTATCCCTAACCTCCTCCCAAATTGAAAGTATATAATCAGCCACTCTTCATGACCCTCTCTCTCTACTCCAAATAAATAAATAAATATTTTTAAATAAAATAAAATAAATGACTTTTTTTAAATGAAAGAAGAAAAAGGAAAGAAATATTTGAATATTAATGTACATCTATTTCTCAAGCATAAAATAGTCAAGACACTGGATTAAAACTTACATACAAGAAAAGAAAGAAAATATTCATAACTAGAGTTGACTCTATGAATCCCAAACTAGGGCATACATACCAAAGACACACAAAAAAAATCACAAGTGTTAGAGAGAAAAAAAATAATTCATTAATAAAGAAACAAGAATCAGACTGACAGAATTTTTTTAAATAACATCAGATATAAAAAAGAATGAAGTAATAGCTTTATTATCTTGAAAAAAAATCACAAATGGAAACATTTAGATCCTTATAAAATGTCATTGGCATAGGAAGGCATAATAAAAAAAATATTTTCAGGAATACAGACCACAGATAATTTGCCTTAATTTGTGTAGGCAGCACTTAAATACTAATATTATTTTAACAGTTAAAATATACTCTATGATCTTTGAGGTTGGGGAAAAGAGGATGACCAAGTCATCTTGAAATAATTCAGTTTTATGAAAAAAGTAAAAAGATCAAAAAAAAAAGACTTGTAGAAAAGAGAGATAAAACATATGCATAATAAAAATAAATAAATAAATAAACAGCTGGAGTGCCTGGGTGACTTAGTCGGTTCAAGTGTCTGCCTTCAGCTCAGGTGATGATCCCGGTATTGAGCCCTGCATCAGGCTCCCTGCTCAGTGGAGAGTCTGCTTCTCCCTCCCATTGAGAAAAAAAAATTTTGACTTATTTATTTGAGAGAGATAATCTTTAAATTTTACTTATTTATTTGAGAGAGAGTGAGAAAGAAAAAAATGCACACAGCAGAGGGAATAACAGAGGGAGAGGGAGAAGCACGCCACTGAGCAGGGAACCCCCTGCGGGGCTCTATCCCAGGACCCGGGTATTATGACCTGAGCTATAGGTAGACACTTAACTCAGGTACCCCAATAAATGCAATCTTTTAAAAAAAATAAATAATAATAAAAATAAATAATATTTCAGATAGTATGATTTTTTTAATGTGAGACTTGGTATAAAAACAGGATGACATACTTGTCTAATTATAGCAAAGACTTTGATAAGTTTAGATGCAGTAGTACATAAAAAATTTAACTTCTTTCATTAACTGATAATTTAATTAGATTAAATTAAGAGACATCAAAATTTAGAGAATCTAATAGTCCTGATCTATTAATAAATGTAGCCATCCTGACCCCAAAACAAGAGTCTTCAGTAAGTATATAAGCATAAGTTGAACATTTACACAAACAGGCCATTATTTAGGCCAGAAGTATATGCCAATAAATTCCTAGAGTTAAATATCAGGCTATATTTTCCAAGAATAAGGCAATAAAATTAGAAAACAATGACCAAAATATTAAATTCATATAATTGGAAGTTAACTTCATACCTAAAAAGAAATAATACAGCTAATTCAGAAATTTTTAGAATTACAGTACTTTGGTAATATCAACTATCAAAATGAGTAACGGACAGATGGGGCTAGCAAGAGACTCGTGGGAGGATTAAATCATGGGCCCCTGTATCTCATGTGCAGTAGAAGCAGTGGATTTGGAATTTCAGTTTTTCCACAACGTTCCACCACAAGCTGGTTAGAACTGTGCAAAAGCAGGAAGGGAAGCCCCAGTAAAGTGGACTGGGGATGCCAGAAGGGGAGGCTGGAAGGGGGCGCCTGGTGCTCAGTGCCCATTACAGACCCCACATTGCAATCCCCCACAGGAGAGACTCACCAATTTTAGGCCCCACAGGGGAAGCTGGAGGTTCATCTCCTGACTTTTTGTAGGAGCTTTGCAGCTCAGCTGGTGAGAATTCTCCATCACCCTGCCTTTCTCCAAGGGACTTTCCTTCAAGCACCCTTCCCAACTTCTTCCTCCTCCATGAAATAATGTTCCTCTCCTTTGTTTCTCGCACTTGCCTGTGATGGGACCTTAGCTTGCTCAGCCCAGAATGCCATTCTCTGCTCTTCCCAATTAAACCCATGCTGCTGGTCAAATAACTGGCAGATTAAGTTTAAGGCCAATCGAACTAATAAATTCAAGAACTTGCAAGGAACAAAATCAATATGCACAAATTAGTGGCACTCCTAGGTGCTCGGAAGGACCCATCAGAAAGAGACAGCTGAGAACGATCTCATTTACACCTGCATCCAAGATAGCAAGATACCCAGGAGGCCCCTGAACCAAGAAAGTGACAGCCCTGCAACAATGACGACAGACAGGGAGGGGTACACACGGAGATGGGGAGGCACTGTGCTCAGGGAAGAACCCACACTGGGAAAATACCTACTCTCCCCCAAAACCGGCTACAGAGTCCTCACTCTGGCTCCCGAATTTCTGGACTCGGCGCAAGCCTGGAGTGGGTGTGGACACGGGAAGGACCCCGCAGGGCTGAGGTGGGGAGAGCACAAGCACCAAAGAAGGCAGATGCTCCCTGACTGCAGACCATCTGAGGAGCCCCAGGAACCCAATCCGCGAGCACACAAACACAGACAAGGACCAAGGATCACCCGAGCCCAGAAAGTGGGGACCCCACAGCCCCGCGCACAGCACAGCAGGAGGCCACGTCTCCTCACACAAAACGACGGAAGCCCCAGTGTCTACACAGGGCGCCCTTTCTCTGTGGGGTCCTGAGACCACGAACCCCTTGACAGTCCACTAAGGGACTTCTCCTCACCTCCTCCAGCGTCTGGTCCTTAGGAGGTTGGACTGCTGCCGGTGTGGGCGCGTCCTCCACAACGGGTCCGGTCAGTGTGGATGCAGAGCCACACCCTCCTCAGCTTGTCCTGTCAGGGTGGGAGGCGCCCCACATTCTCCAGAAGTCTCCACAGTGGGTCCTGAAAAGGCAGGGCTCAGGTCCCAGCTGTGGCTGTGCAGCCTGGGCTCAGGGCGGGAGCTGGGGTCTGGCGCCCTCTGCAGGCGGTGCAAGGCAGTGCAGGACTGTGGGAGCTCACCCTTCAGTGGAAGGTCCTGCTCCCTCCTGGGGTCCAGCTGACGCCATTTCATTCCGGAAATTCAAGCTGCATGGAGCCCAATACCCCCCAACTCCCCCCCAAATAGCTAAGGAACAATGAATTGGAAACAATGTGGAATTACAACAGTCCTTGACCCAAACAGTGTCACTGAACATGGCCCTGATGCGGACCCACACTCTGACCTCAACTTGGTCTCAAGCCTGGACCCTACCCTAATCCAAGACCCTAACCCTAGGCCCAACCCAAACAATGTTCACAAGAATCAAAAGGTAGAAACTGCAAATATCCATCAATGGCAAGTGCATAAGCAAAGTGTGGTAAAGGGTTTGAATTTGGGTTCAGGTTCAGGTTCTAGTCAGAGTTCTAATCAGGCTTTGGGTTTAGTGTTATGGTGAGGATTTAGAGTGAAGGACAAGGGAACAGAGTTATAGTTTAGGGCTTTAAGTTTATGATTTAGGCTTTAAGACTCAGGGCTTATGGGATAAAGTTCAAGGTCAAATTTGGGGTTTGACTTCATGCTAAGATTTGGGTTCAGGTTTCATGACTTGGAGGTCTGGTTTAGGGTTTGGGTTCGTGGTTCAGGGCTTGGATCCAGGGCTCAGGTACAGGCTTTGGGTTCCATTCCAGGTTTGGGATTCAGGGTTCTAGTTTGGGCTTTAAGGTCAGCTTAGGTTTCAGTGTTGGTAGGGTTTAAGGTTAGGTTTAGGGATGACACATTTTCTTCAGTTGTCATCATGGACAAAATAATTCTATCTGAAGTTTCTAAGTCAGAAATGTATTTCATCTGGGGGCGCCTGGGTGGCTCCGTGTGTTAAGCCTCTGCCTTGGGCTCAGGTCGTGATCTCAGGGTCCTGGGATCGAGCCCTTCATCAGGCTCTCTGCTTGACCGGGAGTCTGCTTCCCCATCTTTCTCTCTGCCTGCCTCACTGCCTACTTGTGATCTCTGTCTGTGAAATAAATAGAATTAGTAAAAGCTATTATATGATCTTTTACAAACCATTTCCTATCTTTGCCTTCTCATGTGCCAAGACAGACAGGGATTATTTAAAACCCTGAAGAGAGTGCTCTTGCTTTTAAATTGCCTGTAACCTTCGTGTAATAGATTTATGATTGATGATAGATTTAGTTAAAATATAACTATTTAAAATATTTACTCTCAGTAAACGATTTCAACCTATGCTCATTTAAGTAACTTGGTCCCTTTTCTATTAAACCATAGTGCAAGGACCAATGCCGCGTTTCCGAGAGAACCCCAAGCTATTTTTCTAGAATGGCTGTATGCTTATATATGGCGTCCTGTTTTCACTCCCTTTGTGGAGCACCTACCCTGGAGGTCATGTAATAACCAATGACCAAAAAAACAAACCAAAAACCCAAACATCCAGGTCGAAGTGCCATCCCTGCCTGGAGTGGAGGAGACTGCTCAGACAGATCCCAGGCAGGCATCTCAGCCCAGGCCTGTGCTGGGGAAGCTGTTTCCTGGCTTTGGGCGCAATCTGGAAGCCAGCAAACTGACCCAAGAGTGCAGCTGGCCTTTAGGACTGATGATCTTTTCGCAGCCAGGCTGCCCGTGGACACCCGCTCAGGGAGCCAGGCTAGGAGTCTGCCCAGCGCAGGCGCTGGCAATGGGGCAGCATGCTAGGGCATAGCCCTGCACCCCAGCCAGGGCTCAGGCCCCTGGAGTGAGGGGGCAGGGCCGGCGCAGAGAAGGGTCTTTCCTAATTTCCAAAGCTGGAAGTGAGCTCTCAGAGGACTCAGGAGGGAGGGGGGCGGGGGCGGGGTGGGGGCGGCCAGGAGAAGGGGCTTTGCTAATTGCCCAGGCGGGAAGGAGGGGCGCACAGCGCCAGGGTGCTGTGCTGCAGCCCATTCGGGACTGCAGGAACCACCATACTCGCTGCCCCTGCGCTCCCACGCTCCAGCTTAGCCCCAGAGGCCTTGGTGTCCCGTTCGCATTCCTGCCGCCTGCTGCCCCTCCCTGACCCATGGCTTCTCTGGAGGACCCTCTGCTCACAGGTAAAGTGACACCTCGACGCGCCCTCACCTGAAGCAGAAAACGCAGGACAGGAGGGGGGGGGGTGGAGTGGTTGGGGCCCAGGCAACCGCCAACCCCAGGGCACCAGGACCACCCGGAACGCCGCGCCACATCCCTCCGCAGGGGGTCGGGCCAGGACAGCGCCACAGGAGGTACCCCCCGCCCCCCGCCAGCGGGCAGGCTAGCCCCCATAGTTCGGCACCGCCACGTGCATGTCAGAGCCTCCTGCCATTCCCAGGGCACCAAGAACCCAGAGAGTGAGGCCTTGGGTGCTTTCTAGTGACAGATTCAAGGCAATTTTTCGACTTTGGGACTCAGAGTTAACATAGTTTTCATTTGTGATTATTATTTTTGTGTGGGGGCCGTCGCTTTTCTTTTGACCTATGCTTGTTTTCACTCCCGGTTCTGAAGAAGCCCCTAAATCCTAACCCTGTTGAGGACTCAGAAAGCTCTCAGAGCAGCAGTGCTGGGGGACAGTGTGGACACATGGTTTGGTTTCTCCTCTGGCCTGCTTCTGTGGCAGCCCTGCTCTGTCCTCCTCAGACTTCAGAGCAATATCTGAACAAGTGGAGAAGCGACCAGGGGGTCAGGAAGGTGGCCACCGAAGAGTGACTTCTCTGGAGGGTGGCTGAGCTAGCAAGTGAGCATGTTAGTCCAGCTCTGCCTGCATTCAGTATGGAGCTGAACAGGGGCCAGGGAAGGGGAGGAGGAGCAGAGAGCAGGGACAAAGGGACCAAAGAGGAGATTCAGATGAAGGGAAGTAATGGGGAGGAAAAAGAAGAAAGTCTAGAAGACAGGCATGTAGAAAGGAAAAGGGATGAAGTGGGCATTGGGAAAGGGCACCACCAGGGAAGGAGAGAGGGGAAGGAAAGAGGGAGGAAAGAGGAAAGGGGAAAGGGAGAAGGGAGGAGTCAGCATGCCAGGGCTCCCCCTGCATCTGAAGAAGAGGTGGCTGCTCCAGCTTGTCAAACAGGGTGCTCACTCTTTGGTCCCAGTTTCTGCTCCCAGTGCTACTGGGCTTTGCAAGGAAGGCAGGCTGTCCCTTGAGACCTACTGGAGCCCACTGGAGCCCACAGGAGGGTGGGAGAATTAAGATGCCACCGGGTCCTGTCCTGAGCTGCTCCCAGCCACCAGCCTCACCACATGGTGCAAGAGGGACCCCAGAACAAAGGAAGGATACAGGCCAGCATGTCTGCTGGTGGCCCTGGGCACTTAGCTCATCGCAGTGAACCACACGGCCTCCTCAACCCACGCTTTTAAAGCCTCCTTTTTCGTTTCTGGCTTTCATGTCTGTAGGAACATGAGCCAGATCTAACTCATCTCCGACAGACAATTCTGAACTCACCCCGTGTCAGATTTTTATGAGTGGCTGTGATAGAGTAAGATAGCAATGCTCCAACAAACGGACTGTTTCCTCCCACTTGACCTCAACAGTCTTATACATTTTCTTAGCGAAAACATCTTGTCTCCTTCCATTAAGCTCATAACGTGGTCTAGTAGTATACATGCGCCTTCGGTAGATGCGAAGCGATACAGAGGTCTTTTTTTTTTTTTTTTAATTTTACAAGGTAAAGTCAGTGAACACATCCAACTTGACCAATACGTCTCTAAAATGTCAATCCAGGCAAAGCTTTTTCTGCCTACAGTTTGGAGGCTACGTAGTGACATTTTTAAAATGC
>NW_028133444.1:0-11000 GCF_964662115.1 Mustela nivalis
GATGTGGGATGCCCCCTTCAAGGATTCCTTCTGCGGGACAATTGAGACCTGTTGGACAGCTCCAGGACATCCCATATGGAATGACTCCAGAGCACCGTTCCAGGATGGATGCCTGGGAAGTCCGCCTCGCCTTCCAATTGTCTCCTAGCAACAAGACAGTTTAGATCTAATGGATCGGCGGGAGCAACCGGGGTGGCTGAGTTGAAATGCACTTTCCAGAGGATGGGTCCTAACGTGTGTTTGTGTCCATGAGGGCCTTGGAATGGGGAGGTGGCACCGGGACCCTGAAGTATTCTCCTAAGCTTTGGCTTAGCTCCCATGCACAAGTTTCCTTGTGGAGACGAGATTTGTTCTGATGGGTGCCTCAGGAAATCCCCTCTGCTGGTATTGGAATCCGGGCTTTTGAGGAGACATGCCTGTAAACCAAAGCAATGGATTCGATAATGGCCTCGGGTCCTGTCTGGTTCAATCTCCTTGGTATGAGTGGAGGTAGAAGAGTGGAGGTAGATGCTCAGCCAGTATCAACCGCCCTTTTTTTGTCCCGGGCGACCTACACTATTGGGATGGCCTCGGGGACTTTGGAGGGTTCTCCTAATTTGTACGATTTTTGACAATGGAATGGGCAGAATTCCCATGGATTGGGTGGGGGCAGTCCTAATGTGTGGCTCCAGGGGCCCCAGCCTGGAGGGAGTGTGGCCCAGGACTTTGAGGACAGAAGACTGAAAACACAAACTCAGCTTAAGTTTGGGGACGTAGGTATGGCACGCCCGATCTACAAAACATGAGAAGAACTCTTCAGGATATGAAGAATGAGCGAGTCTGAGGAGCTTGCTCAGGCTTTTGTCTCTCGATTTTGTTTCAACGATGGCCGTGGAATGTTGGGGAGGTCTCATGGGCCATGGACGAATCTTCCTCTCTGTGGATTTGGCCCGATCCCAATTGTTTTTAGTCAATCTGTGGGATGGGAGGACTCCTTTCAGGTTTGTTACATCAGGTGTCCCAACAAAAGAGGAATTCCAAAGCAGAGCCCTGGGGAAGAGTGAAGGGACAACCCGAACTATGGTTAAAAATTGGGGCCTAGGGGCATGGCAAGCCCAATATGCTGTCTCTTCATATAGGCCCTGAGAGGCCTTACCTGAGGACTGGGCTCAGGCTGAGGGTCACAATGTGTGTTTGTGACCAATGTGGCCCGCAAGCATGGGCTCGTCGTCATGGGCCACGCTTATTTCAACTACACTGAACGTTGGACAACATGCCAACCACAAGGTTTCTTGCCATGGGGAAAGAGTTCTGATTTCTGCATCATTTTCAACCCTGGGCAGTGGTTGGAGATAAGGTCTAGGTTCTGGAGCCTGAAAACCGCAGTTGGGAAGAGATGACGACCTAAGGCCATGGCGGGTCCGATGTGCTCAGTGTGCGGCCAGCTGTCTGGGTGGGACCAGGAGGTCCAGGCTCAGGCTGGGTCAGAAGGGGAAATAGTGCCCAGGTCAGCCTATATGTTTGGGGTACAGCCGAATGGCGTGCAGGTTGAACCTCATTTGCGGTTTCGGTGTAGCCCTGAGGGCAATGTTTGACTTCTGTAGGGCAGGCAGAGTGCGGCATTGTAGTTCTGGATTGCCAAACTGGAGGGCTTGTGGGCCAGTAGTCTGAGGACGGAGTCTGAGAACCCAAGCTAGGCCTAGGTTTCTGGGTGAGGATATGGCAGGCACAATCTACAGACCTCAATAGAGATCTCGTGCATCTGAAGTCAGGGCAAGGATCAGACGATCGCTCAGGTTGGACTTTCTGCCCTGATGGCCCTTTCTTGAAGGGGGTTGGATCACGAGGACATGGGGGTTTTCCCACGATGGGAGTTGTGAGAAGCTCCAAACTGCAAAGACTCTTCTGCAGGACAATTGAGACCTGTTGGTTGGCTCCAGGCCAACGATTCTGAGCAGGGTTCTAAGGATGGATGGCTGGGTAGCCCACCTCGCATTCCAATGGTCTCCAAGCAACAAGACAGGTTAGATCTGCTGGATGTGGGGGGCAACCGAGGAGGCTGAGTTGAAATGGACTCTCCTGTGGATGTGTCCTAATATGTTTTTGTGTCTATGGAGACCTTGGAATGAAGCGGTGGCCCTGGGGCCCTGAAGGGTTCTCCTAAACAGAGGCTTTGACACAGCTCCAACGTGCATGTTTCCCATGTGTAGATGAGATTTGTTCTGATGGGTGAGTCAAGAAACAGCCATATGCAGGTATTGAAATCCAGGCCTCTGAGGAGAGATGCCTGGAAACCAAAGCAATGGATCCGATTAGTGCCTAGGGGCCTGTTCGTTCCTTTTTACCTCTGGGGACATCAGTCTACGGGTCTGAGTGCAGGTAGGTGCTCAGATGGGCTCAGATTGCCCCTGTTTGTCCTGGGAAGCCACAAATATTGGGATGGCCTCAAGGACTTTGGAGGTTATCCTACTAGTAGGGTTGTGGCCATTGGAATGGGCACATACAATTCCCTTGGAGAGGGCAAGTACAGTCCTCAGGTTTGACTCCAGGGCCCTGAGCCTGTAGGGTGTAGGCCAGAGCTGTTTGGACAGTTGTCTGAAAACACAAACTCGGCTTATGTTTTGGGTCATGGGTATGGCAGGACTGATCTACAGACCATGAGGAGAACACTTCGGGATATGAAAAAAGGGCGAGTGTGAGGCTCTTTCTCAAGTTTTTGTCTCTGGATATCGTGTCACTCATGGTCGTGAAATTGCCGGGTGACATCATGGGAAATGGACGAGTCTTACTCTCTGGGGGTTCGGTCCCGTCCAAAGAGTTTGGGGTCATTCTGGGGATGGAAGAAGTCCGTTTTTTTGTTGTTGTTGTCGATTTGTTTCATTTTGTTTTTCATCCTCAGATGTCCCACCAAATGAGGGATTCCAGAGTAGAGCCCTGGGGTGGGGCGACTGGACAACCAGAAATCTGGTTAAAAATTGGGGACTAGGGACATGTCAAGCCCATTATGACAACTAATGGTCCAGCCACTGAGAGGACTTACTATAGGACAGGACTCACGCTGAGGTCACAATCCGTGTTTATGCTCTCGTCGCACTCAGGAATGGGCGCGGCCTCAGGGTGAATGCTGGTTTCTCCTACACTGAACGTTGGACAACATGCCAACCACAAGGTTTCTTGCCATGGGTCAGGAAGAGTTCTGATTTCTGCATCACAGTCACCCGTGGGCAGTGATTGGAGATAAGGTCTAGGTTCTGAAGCCTGAAAACTGAGGTAGGGAAGAGATGATGACCTAAGGCCATGGCGGTTCTGATGTGCTCAGCGTGCGGTCAGCTGTCTGGGTGTTGATCAGCAGGTCCGGGCTCAGGTTGTGTTAGACAGTGCATTAGTGCCCAGGTTAGACTATATAATTTGGGTACATTCGAGTGCCGTTTAGGTTTATCCTCATTTAAGCTGCCTGGGCTGCTCATTAGGCAATATATTTTTTCTAGAGGGCAGGCAGAGTGCTTCATTGTCGGTCCGGAATTGCCAAACTTGAGGGCTTCGGGGCCAGGAGAGTGAGGACGGAAGTCTGAGAACACAAGCTAGACTTCGGATTCAGGGTGAGGGCACGGCAGGTACCCCCTGCAGATCTGAACCAATATCTCATGCATCTGAAGTCAGGGCGAGGATCCGACGTTGGCTCAGGTTGGAGTTTCTGTGCATGACGGCCCCTTCATGAAGGGAGCGGAATCTCGAGGCCATGGAGGTTTTCCACGTTGGGAGATGTGGGATGCCCCCTTCAAGAATTCCTTCTGCGGGACAATTGAGACCTGTTGGACAGCTCCAGGACATCCCATATGGAATGACTCCAGAGCACTGTTCCAGGATGGATGCCTGGGAAGTCCGCCTCGCCTTCCAATTGTCTCCTAGCAACAAGACAGTTTAGATCTAATGGATCTGCGGGAGCAACCGGGGTGGCTGAGTTGAAATGCACTTTCCAGAGGATGGGTCCTAACGTGTGATTGTGTCCATGAGGGCCTTGGAATGGGGAGGTGGCACCGGGACCCTGAAGTATTCTCCTAAGCTTTGGCTTAGCTCCCATGCACAAGTTTCCTTGTGGAGACGAGATTTGTTCTGATGGGTGCCTCAGGAAATCCCCTCTGCTGGTATTGGAATCCAGGCTTTTGAGGAGACATGCCTGTAAACCAAAGCAATGGATTCGATAATGGCCTCGGGTCCTGTCTGGTTCAATCTCCTTGGTATGAGTGGAGGTAGAAGAGTGGAGGTAGATGCTCAGCCGGTATCAACTGCCCTTTTTTTGTCCCGGGCGACCTACACTATTGGGATGGCCTCGGGGACTTTGGAGGGTTCTCCTAATTTGTACGATTTTTGACAATGGAATGGGCAGAATTCCCATGGATTGGGTGGGGGCAGTCCTAATGTGTGGCTCCAGGGGCCCCAGCCTGGAGGGAGTGTGGCCCAGGACTTTGAGGACAGAAGACTGAAAACACAAACTCAGCTTAAGTTTGGGGACGTAGGTATGGCACCCCCGATCTACAAACCATGAGAAGAACTCTTCAGGATATGAAGAATGAGCGAGTCTGAGGAGCTTGCTCAGGCTTTTGTCTCTCAATTTTGTTTCAGCGATGGCCGTGGAATGTTGGGGAGGTCTCATGGGCCATGGACGAATCTTCCTCTCTGTGGATTTGGCCCGATCCCAATTGTTTTTCGTCAATCTGTGGGATGGGAGGACTCCTTTCAGGTTTGTTACCTCAGGTGTCCCACCAAAAGAGGAATTCCAAAGCAGAGCCCTGGGGAAGAGTGAAGGGACAACCCGAACTATGGTTAAAAATTGGGGCCTAGGGGCATGGCAAGCCCAATATGCTGTCTCTTCATATAGGCCCTGAGAGGCCTTACCTGAGGACTGGGCTCAGGCTGAGGGTCACAATGTGTGTTTGTGACCAATGTGGCCCGCAAGCATGGGCTCGTCGTCATGGGCCACGCTTATTTCAACTACACTGAACGTTGGACAACATGCCAACCACAAGGTTTCTTGCCATGGGGAAAGAGTTCTGATTTCTGCATCATTTTCAACCCTGGGCAGTGGTTGGAGATAAGGTCTAGGTTCTGGAGCCTGAAAACCGCAGTTGGGAAGAGATGACGACCTAAGGCCATGGCGGGTCCGATGTGCTCAGTGTGCGGCCAGCTGTCTGGGTGGGACCAGGAGGTCCAGGCTCAGGCTGGGTCAGAAGGGGAAATAGTGCCCAGGTCAGCCTATATGTTTGGGGTACAGCCGAATGGCGTGCAGGTTGAACCTCATTTGCGGTTTCGGGGTAGCCCTGAGGGCAATGTTTGACTTCTGTAGGGCAGGCAGAGTGCGGCATTGTAGTTCTGGATTGCCAAACTGGAGGGCTTGTGGGCCAGTAGTCTGAGGACGGAGTCTGAGAACCCAAGCTAGGCCTAGGTTTCTGGGTGAGGATATGGCAGGCACAATCTACAGACCTCAATAGAGATCTCGTGCATCTGAAGTCAGGGCAAGGATCAGACGATCGCTCAGGTTGGACTTTCTGCCCTGATGGCCCTTTCTTGAAGGGGGTTGGATCACGAGGACATGGGGGTTTTCCCACGATGGGAGTTGTGAGAAGCTCCAAACTGCAAAGACTCTTCTGCAGGACAATTGAGACCTGTTGGTTGGCTCCAGGCCAACGATTCTGAGCAGGGTTCTAAGGATGGATGGCTGGGTAGCCCACCTCGCATTCCAATGGTCTCCAAGCAACAAGACAGGTTAGATCTCCTGGATGTGGGGGGCAACCGAGGAGGCTGAGTTGAAATGGACTCTCCTGTGGATGTGTCCTAATATGTTTTTGTGTCTATGGAGACCTTGGAATGAAGCGGTGGCCCTGGGGCCCTGAAGGGTTCTCCTAAACAGAGGCTTTGACACAGCTCCAACGTGCATGTTTCCCATGTGTAGATGAGATTTGTTCTGATGGGTGAGTCAAGAAACAGCCATATGCAGGTATTGAAATCCAGGCCTCTGAGGAGAGATGCCTGGAAACCAAAGCAATGGATCCGATTAGTGCCTAGGGGCCTGTTCGTTCCTTTTTACCTCTGGGGACATCAGTCTACGGGTCTGAGTGCAGGTAGGTGCTCAGATGGGCTCAGATTGCCCCTGTTTGTCCTGGGAAGCCACAAATATTGGGATGGCCTCAAGGACTTTGGAGGTTATCCTACTAGTAGGGTTGTGGCCATTGGAATGGGCACATACAATTCCCTTGGAGAGGGCAAGTACAGTCCTCAGGTTTGACTCCAGGGCCCTGAGCCTGTAGGGTGTAGGCCAGAGCTGTTTGGACAGTTGTCTGAAAACACAAACTCGGCTTATGTTTTGGGTCATGGGTATGGCAGGACTGATCTACAGACCATGAGGAGAACACTTCGGGATATGAAAAAAGGGCGAGTGTGAGGCTCTTTCTCAAGTTTTTGTCTCTGGATATCGTGTCACTCATGGTCGTGAAATTGCCGGGTGACATCATGGGAAATGGACGAGTCTTACTCTCTGGGGGTTCGGTCCCGTCCAAAGAGTTTGGGGTCATTCTGGGGATGGAAGAAGTCCGTTTTTTTGTTGTTGTTGTCGATTTGTTTCATTTTGTTTTTCATCCTCAGATGTCCCACCAAATGAGGGATTCCAGAGTAGAGCCCTGGGGTGGGGCGACTGGACAACCAGAAATCTGGTTAAAAATTGGGGACTAGGGACATGTCAAGCCCATTATGACAACTAATGGTCCAGCCACTGAGAGGACTTACTATAGGACAGGACTCACGCTGAGGTCACAATCCGTGTTTATGCTCTCGTCGCACTCAGGAATGGGCGCGGCCTCAGGGTGAATGCTGGTTTCTCCTACACTGAACGTTGGACAACATGCCAACCACAAGGTTTCTTGCCATGGGTCAGGAAGAGTTCTGATTTCTGCATCACAGTCACCCGTGGGCAGTGATTGGAGATAAGGTCTAGGTTCTGAAGCCTGAAAACTGAGGTAGGGAAGAGATGATGACCTAAGGCCATGGCGGTTCTGATGTGCTCAGCGTGCGGTCAGCTGTCTGGGTGTTGATCAGCAGGTCCGTGCTCAGGTTGTGTCAGACAGTGCATTAGTGCCCAGGTTAGACTATATAATTTGGGTACATTCGAGTGCCGTGTAGGTTTATCCTCATTTAAGCTGTCTGGGCTGCTCATTAGGCAATATATTTTTTCTAGAGGGCTGGCAGAGTGCTTCATTGTCGGTCCGGAATTGCCAAACTTGAGGGCTTCGGGGCCAGGAGAGTGAGGACGGAAATCTGATTACACAAGCTAGACTTCGGATTCAGGGTGAGGGCACGGCAGGTACCCCCTGCAGATCTGAACCAATATCTCATGCATCTGAAGTCAGGGCGAGGATCCCACGTTGGCTCAGGTTGGAGTTTCTGTGCATGACGGCCCCTTAATGAAGAAAGCGGAATCTCGAGGCCATGGAGGTTTTCCACGTTGGGAAATGTGGGATGCCCCCTTCAAGGATTCCTTCTGCGGGACAATTGAGACCTGTTGGACAGCTCCAGGACATACCATATGGAATGACTCCAGAGCACCGTTCGAGGATGGATGACTGGGAAGTCCGCCTCACCTTCCAATTGTCTCCTAGCAACAAGACAGTTTAGATCTAATGGATCTGCGGGAGCAACCGGGGTGGCTGAGTTGAAATGCACTTTCCAGAGGATGGGTCCTAACGTGTGTTTGTGTCCATGAGGGCCTTGGAATGGGGAGGTGGCACCGGGACCCTGAAGTATTCTCCTAAGCTTTGGCATAGCTCCCATGCACAAGTTTCCTTGTGGAGACGAGATTTGTTCTGATGGGTGCCTCAGGAAATCCCCTCTGCTGGTATTGGAATCCAGGCTTTTGAGGAGACATGCCTGTAAACCAAAGCAATGGATCCGATAATGGCCTCGGGTCCTGTCTGGTTCAATCTTCTTGGTATGAGTGGAGGTAGATGAGTGGAGGTAGATGCTCAGCCGGTATCAACCGCCCTTTTTTGTCCCGGGCGACCTACACTATTGGGATGGCCTCAGGGACTTTGGAGGGTTCTCCTAATTTGTACGATTTTTGACAATGGAATGGGCACAATTCCCATGGATTGGGTGGGGGCAGTCCTAATGTGTGGCTCCAGGGGCCCCAGCCTGGAGGGAGTGTGGCCCAGGACTTTGAGGACAGAAGACTGAAAACACAAACTCAGCTTAAGTTTGGGGACGTAGGTATGGCACGCTCGATCTACAAACCATGAGAAGAACTCTTCAGGATATGAAGAATGAGCGAGTCTGTGGCGCTTGCTCAGGCTTTTGTCTCTGACTTTTGTTTCAGCGATGGCCGTGGAATGTTGGGGAGGTCTCATGGGCCATGGACGAATCTTCCTCTCTGTGGATTTGGGGCGATCCCAATTGTTTTTCGTCAATCTGTGGGATGGGAGGACTCCTTTCAGGTTTGTTACCTCAGGTGTCCCAACAAAAGAGGAATTCCAAAGCAGAGCCCTGGGGAAGAGTGAAGGGACAACCCGAACTATGGTTAAAAATTGGGGCCTAGGGGCATGGCAAGCCCAATATGCTGTCTCTTCATATAGGCCCTGAGAGGCCTTACCTGAGGACTGGGCTCAGGCTGAGGGTCACAATGTGTGTTTGTGTCCAATGTTGCCCGCAAGCATGGGCTGGGCCTCTTGGGCCACGCTTGTTTCAACTACACTGAACGTTGGACAACATGCCAACCCCAAGGTTTCTTGCCATGGGGAAAGAGTTCTGATTTCAGCATCATTTTCAACCCTGGGCAGTGGTTGGAGATAAGGTCTAGGTTCTGGAGCCTGAAAACCGCAGTTGGGAAGAGATGACGACCTAAGGCCATGGCGAGTCCGATGTGCTCAGTGTGCGGCCAGCTGTCTGGGTGGGACCAGGAGGTCCAGGCTCAGGCTGGTTCAGAAGTGGAAATAGTGCCCAGGTCAGCCTATATGTTTGGGGTACAGCCGAATGGCGTGCAGGTTGAACCTCATTTGCGGTTTCGGGGTAGCCCTGAGGGCAATGTTTGACTTCTGTAGGGCTGGCAGAGTGCGGCATTGTAGTTCTGGATTGCCAAACTGGAGGATTTGTGGGCCAGTAGTCTGAGGACGGAGTCTGAGAACCCAAGCTAGGCCTAGGTTTCTGGGTGAGGATATGGCAGGCACAAACTTCAGACCTCAATAGAGATCTCGTGCATCTGAAGTCAGGGCAAGGATCAGACGATCGCTCAGGTTGGACTTTCTGCCCTGATGGCCCTTTCTTGAAGGGGGTTGGATCACGAGGACATGGGGGTTTTCCCACGATGGGAGTTGTGAGAAGCTCCAAACTGCAAAGACTCTTCTGCAGGACAATTGAGACCTGTTGGTTGGCTCCAGGCCAACGATTCTGAGCAGGGTTCTAAGGATGGATGGCTGGGTAGCCCACCTCGCATTCCAATGGTCTCCAAGCAACAAGACAGGTTAGATCTCCTGGATGTGGGGGGCAACCGAGGAGGCTGAGTTGAAATGGACTCTCCTGTGGATGTGTCCTAATATGTTTTTGTGTCTATGGAGACCTTGGAATGAAGCGGTGGCCCTGGGGCCCTGAAGGGTTCTCCTAAACAGAGGCTTTGACACAGCTCCAACGTGCATGTTTCCCATGTGTAGATGAGATTTGTTCTGATGGGTGAGTCAAGAAACAGCCATATGCTGGTATTGAAATCCAGGCCTCTGAGGAGAGATGCCTGGAAACCAAAGCAATGGATCCGATTAGTGCCTAGGGGCCTGTTCGTTCCTTTTTACCTCTGGGGACATCAGTCTACGGGTCTGAGTGCAGGTAGGTGCTCAGATGGGCTCAGATTGCCCCTGTTTGTCCTGGGAAGCCACAACTATTGGGATGGCCTCAGGGACTTTGGAGGTTATCCTACTAGTAGGGTTGTGGCCATTGGAATGGGCACATACAATTCCCTTGGAGAGGGCAAGTACAGTCCTCAGGTTTGACTCCAGGGCCCTGAGCCTGTAGGGTGTAGGCCAGAGCTGTTTGGACAGTTGTCTGAAAACACAAACTCGGCTTATGTTTTGGGTCATAGGTATGGCAGGACTGATCTACAGACCATGAGGAGAACACTTCGGGATATGAAAAAAGGGCGAGTGTGAGGCTCTTTCTCAAGTTTTTGTCTCTGGATATCGTGTCACTCATGGTCGTGAAATTGCCGGGTGACATCATGGGAAATGGATGAGTCTTACTCTCTGGGGGTTCGGTCCCGTCCAAAGAGTTTGGGGTCATTCTGGGGATGGAAGAAGTCCGTTTTTTTGTTGTTGTTGTCGATTTGTTTCATTTTGTTTTTCAACCTCAGATGTCCCACCAAATGAGGGATTCCAGAGTAGAGCCCTGGGGTGGGGCGACTGGACAACCAGAAATCTGGTTAAAAATTGGGGACTAGGGACATGTGAAGCCCATTATGACATCTAATGGTCCAGCCACTGAGAGGACTTACTAGAGGACAGGACTCACGCTGAGGTCACAATCCGTGTTTATGCTCTCGTCGCACTCAAAATGGGCGGGGCCTCAGGGTGAATGCTGGTTTCTCCTACACTGAACTTTGGACAACATGCCAACCACACGGTTTCTTGCCATGGGTCAGGAAGAGTTCTGATTTCTGCATCACAGTCACCCGTGGGCAGTGATTGGAGATAAGGTCTAGGTTCTGAAGCCTGAAAACTGAGGTAGGGAAGAGATGATGACCTAAGGCCATGGCGGGTCTGATGTGCTCAGCGTGCGGTCAGCTGTCTGGGTGTTGGTCAGCAGGTCCGGGCTCAGGTTGTGTCAGACAGTGCATTAGTGCCCAGGTTAGACTATATAATTTGGGTACATTCGAGTGCCGTGTAGGTTTATCCTCATTTAAGCAGCCTGGGCTGCTCATTAGGCAATATATTTTTTCTAGAGGGCAGGCAGAGTGCTTCATTGTCGGTCCGGAATTGCCAAACTTGAGGGCTTCG
>NW_028133443.1:0-11000 GCF_964662115.1 Mustela nivalis
CTCTTGGGAGCTGGGACAAATCCCCAGAGAGGGATACTCGTCCAGAGTACCTGAGGCCACCGCTCCAATCCACGGCTATCCCGGACACAACATCCAGAGACAAAAGCCTGAAGGAACGCCTCCCACTCGCCCTTGTTTCAGAGGCCCAGGAGCTCCCTCTCCGGCTGTACATCCGGCCGGCCATACCCTAGGCGCCACTCATAAGCTGAGTTTGTGTATTCAGACTTCTGTGCCCACAGCCTGGACCCACACCACATCCAGGCTAGGGCCTCTGGACCAAACAGCGAAAGATTGTGCCTGCCCTCTCCAAGGAAAGTGTGCCCAATGCATTGACCACAACCCTACAGGTTAGGGAAAAGCTCCCAGGTCCCTGAGGCCATCAATAGTATAGGCCACCCTGGACTAAGAGGGGCTCTCTGACACCAGCGGAGCAACTATCTCCACTTAGACTCTCAGACAGTGTCCCCAGAGACAGAAGGTTGAAATGGACAGGCCCCCAGGCCCTAATCTGAACCTTAGCTTTGGTTTCCATGTTTCCGTTCTCAGAGGACTGTTTTCGTAGACCAGCACATGGGGCTTTTCTGAGGCACCAAACCGAACCTCTCTCATCTCCACATGGGCAGCTTTCTTACTGGGATGTATCAAACACTTCAGGTAGGAGAGTTCTGCAGGGCCACTGAACAACCAGCACATTCCAAGGTCTCCATGGACCCAAACGCACATTATGACGCATCCTCAGGAGAGGCCATTTCAACTCAGCCCCCTGGGTCGCGTGTTCCAGAGGCAGCAGATCAAACATATCTTGTCGCTAATAGCCAATGGGAATGCGAGGCATGCTGTACAGGTATCCATCCTTCGAACCCTGCTCTCCAGTCCTTCCATATGGTATGTCCTGGAGCCATGCAACAGGACTCGAATGTCCCGCAGAAGGAAACCTTGTGGTTTGGGGCAACCTCCAAACTCAGCGTGGGAAAACTTCCTTGGCCTCATGAGGCCCCCACTTCATGAAGGTGCCATCATGGACACATACTCCAGCCTCAGCCAACGTCTGATCCTCAGCCTGACTTCAGATGCAGGAGATTTTGATTCAGCCTCTGCAGAGTGGGCCTGCTCTGCCCTTGGCTCCAATCCTCACACTAGCTTGTGTTTTCAGACTTCCGTCCTCACACTCCTGGCCCACAAACCCTCCCTACTGGGAATTCTGGGGCCACAATGAAGCACTGTGCCTGCCTCCCAGGAGAAAAACCTTGTCTATGGCGCTGCCCAGAAACCCCAAATGAGGATCAAACTGCTTGGCCCTCGGCAACACCCCAATTGCATAGGCTACCTTAAACAGTGATGCTCTGTCGCAAATAGCCTGAGCCCAGACCTTCCAACAGACACCGACACAGCTGGCTGCACACCAGCACATTGGACCCGCCACTGCCTTAGGCCACCATCCATTCCCAACCTGGGTTTTCAGTCATCGGAACCTAGACCTTATCTCCAATCCCTGCACAGGGGGGAACCTGATGCACAAGTCAGAACCCCTCCTTCCCCATGGCAGGAAACCTTGCTGCTGGCCGTGAGTAAAACCTTCAGTGTAGGAGAAAACGGCAAACCTGCCGTGCCTCATGAAGCCCCCATATCCTTCAGGGAGAGGCCATCATGGTCAAAAACTCTAGCTTGAAGCACGTCTCATAGTAGACATGACCGCAATGCAGGAGATCTTGATTCAGCCTCTGCAGAGTGGCCTGCCGTGCCCTCGGTCCCAAACCTCACGCTAGCTTGTGTTTTCAGACTTCCTTCCTCACACTCCTGGCAAACAATCCCTCCAGAGTAGGAATTGCAGAACCACAAGCCTGCCCAATTACTGCCCACCGGTAGAAAACATTTCCTTGTGGGGCTTTCCATAAAACCCAGATGAGGATAAACCTGCTCTTGCCTCGACGGCACTCAGATTTGATAGGCTGCTCTGGGCACTAGGCCTCTGCCTTTCACAGCCTGATGCCAGACGTCCAGACAGGCAAGGAGACAGCTGGCCACACACCTAGCACTTCTGACACGCCATGGTCTTATGCCGTTATCTCTTCCTAACCTTGTTTTTCCGATATCTAAACCCAGATATTATATCAATTCCCCACACAGTTGGGCATCTGAAGCACAAATCAGAACTCCTTCTTCCCCATGGCTGTAAGGCTTGCTCTTGGCATGGAGTCACACCTTCAGGGTGGGAGTAACCTTCATTTCCCCTGAAACCATGCCCAAACCTGAGTGCTGCCTTGGGCAGAAATTCACTCTGTGACCCTCAGCATGAGGCCAATATCAAAGAAAGGCCTGTCAGGGCCTTGACCAAGAGCCCTCATATGGGGCGTGCCAAGCCCCTATACACCCAATCCTCACCAGTGTTTGAGTTTTCCAGTCTCCCCCCTGTTCCTGGGGCTCTGCTCTGGAATCACTTTCTTGGAGAGACACATCAGCCAGACAACAGGACTCCACCCTTCCCACAAAATGACCCCAAACTCCTGTTAGCTGGGACAAATCCCCAGAGAGGTTACTCGTCCACAGTCACTGAGGCCACCCCCTACAATCCACGGCTATCCTGGACGCATCCAGAGACAAAAGCCTGAAGGAATCTCGCCCTTGATTCACAAGCCAAGGAGCTCACTCTTTATCTGTACATCCGGCCTGCCATACCCTCGGCGCCACTCATAAGCTGAGTTTTTGTTTTCAGACTTATGTGCCCACAGCCTGGACCCACACACCCTCCAGGCTAGGGCATCTGGAGCCACAGTGAAAGATCGTGCCTGCCATCTCCAAGGAAAGTGTGCCCAATCCATTGACCACAACCCTACAGGTTAGGGAAAAGTTCCAAGGCCCCTGAGGCCATCCTGATAGTGTAGGCTGCCCTGGACTAAAAGGGGCACTCTGACACCAGCTCTGCCATTATCACCACTTAGACTTTCAGACAGTGTCCCCAGAGACAGAAGATTGAAATGGACAGGCCCTTAGGCCCTAATATGAACCTTAGCTTTAGTTTTCATGTGTCTGTCCTCAGAGGACTGGTTTCTTATACCAGCATATTAGGTTTCTCTGAGGCTCCAAACCAAACCTCTCTCGTCTCCACATGGAGTGCTTTCTTACTGGATCTGTATCAAACCCTTCTGGTCGGAGAATTCCGCAGGGCCACAGTACAACCATCACATTCCAAGGTCTCCATGGACAGAAACACACATTATGACGCATCCTCAGGAGAGGCCATTTCAACTCAGCCCACTGGTTAGCTTGCCCCAGAGCCAGCAGAACAAACATATCTTGTCGTTAATGGCCAAAGGGAATGCGAGGCATGTTGTTCAGGGATCCATCCTTTGAACCCTCCTCTTCAGTCCTTCTGTATGGTATGTACTGGAGCCATTCAACAGGACTCGACTGTCTCGCAGAAGGAAACCTTGTGGTTTGTGGCAACCTCCAAACTCAGCGTGGGAAAACTTCGTTGGCCTCATGAGGCACCTGCTTCATGAAGGTGCCATCAAGGGCACAATCCAACCTCAGCCAATGTCTGATCCTCAGCCTGACTTCAGATGCATGAGATATCCTTTCAGCCTTTGCAGAGTGGGCCTGCTCCCCACCTCACCCTATGTTTTGTTTTCAGACTCTACCCTAGCACTCCTGGCCCAAAATCCCTCATGATTGGGAATTCTGGTTCCAGAACGAAGCACTCTGCCTGCCCCCCAAAGAAAAACATTGTCTATGGCATTGCTCAGAAACCCCAAATGAAAATCAACCTGCTCAGCCCTCGGCAACACCCCAATTGCATAGGCTACCCTAAACACTATGCTCTGTCTTACATAGCCTGAGCCCAGACCTTGTGAGAGACATTGAGACAGTTGGCTTCACACCCAGCACATCGAACCTGCCATGGGTTAGGCCATTTCATCCCTTCCCATTGACCTGGGTGTCTTCCTGGAGGTATATTCTGAGGCTGCGTCAGACTATGCATTTTTTCTGGAGCTTCCTATGGAATTGGGGTGGTATTAGGGGCCTTGCAATTTTCTCTTAATCTGGTGGGTTGGGAAACTGAGACAGGCTGACATTCCTTGGGAGAGCTGGCCCAGTGCTGTTGTGTGTTCCTGGAGCCCCCATCCTGGAGGGCATATGGGTCAGGACTCTGGGTCCAAAGTCTTCAGACACAAACTCGGGTAAGAGTTAAGCTCGAGGTGATGGCAGACCCAATCTGCAGACCCTGAGCGAAGCATCTCCAGATATGAAATTCGGACGGCTGTGAGGCAGGAGCACAGTCTTTTCTGTCTGACTTGTTTGTCTATGATGGCCACGAAATGGAGGGGTGGCCTCATGGGTCCATGTGAGATTCTACCTCTCTGGGAATTCTGCTCGGCACCCAAGAGTTTGGTGTATTTCCGGGGGATGGGAGGAGCGCAGTTTTCTGAGTCAGGGATCCCGTCCAAACAGCCATTCCAGAGATGGGTCCTGGGTTCTGGAGCCTGGATCACCGCAACAAGGCTTAGGATTTGGGCCTAGGGTCCTGCTCTATGTTTTCCTGGTACAGCTCCCGAGTGTTCTTGTTGGAAATGGGTCTCATTCTGAGGGTCACAATGCCTGTTTTTGCCCAGATGCCCATGCTGAGTGGGTGTGACCTCATGGGCTATGCACTTGGCTCCCACTCTGAGGGTTGGACTGCCATCTCAACATTCAGTTTTCCTGCCATGGGGAAGGAGGGGTACTTTTTTATGCTTCAGGTTCCCCCATGGGCAGGAATTTGAGCTAAGTTCTGGGACCGGTGCCTGAATACCCAGTTCACTTTGAAATGAGGTCCTCGGGCCAAGGCAGGACCCACCTGCAGAAAATGAGGCCTGCTTTCTGGGTGGCTGTCAGGAGCTCGGGCTCGAGCTGTGTCAGACAGAACATTCGTGGAGAGTTCGGCCTATGATATTGGGGTGCTTTTGAGAGCTGTGCAACTGGATCCTCATGGGGGATTTTTGCACAGACCCTTTCTTCACTTCTTCTATCTGGTGAGCAGGCAGATGGCTGCATTACGGCTCCAGAATATCCAAGTTGGAGGGTTTGCAGGCGAGGAGTGTGAGGACAGAAGTATGAAAACATAAGCTACGGTTACGCTCAGTGCCGAGCACATGTCTATTCCAATGTACAGCAGTTGTTTCGAGATCTTCAGCACCTGGGCGAGGGGAAGATGTCTGCTCACGCTGGAGTTTGTATCCATGATGGCCAACAAATGGTGGGGAGGCCTCAAGAATTCTTGGAGGTTTTTCCAAGCTGGAGCTTGTGAGCTGCTCCAAACATCAAGGTGTCCTACTAAGGGACAGCAGAAGTCTTCTTACAGGGCTCCAGGGTCCCCCATATGGAAGATTCGATAGCAATGCTCTCTGAATGGAGGCCTGGGAAGCCAATCTCGTGTTACCATTGCAGCTGAGGAACAGGATAAGCTTGAACCAATGACACTGATTCCAAGTTCCAAGTGATTTGCGTTGATGGAAGTTCTCAGTCTAACAGGTTCCAATGCTGCTTGATGTCCAGGGAGACCTTAGAATGTGGTGGCGGCTCTCTGACCATTGAGGATTCTCTATCCTTAGGATTAGACCCAGTACCCAGGAGCCAGGTTTCCTTCTTAGGACAGGAGGTGTGCTCTTGTATGGCTCACGGACCACAGGTTGGACCATATGCTTGAATTTCCAGAACAGCCCTCTAGGGAGAGAGACCTCAAAACATTAGCTAGGGTTCTGATGAGGTTTTAGGGCCATGGAAGTTTCAATCTTCGGACTAAGTGCCATTGGCCTGCATGTCATCCTGGAGGTAGGTGCTGAGGCTGTGTCAGGCTGTGCACTTTTTCCAGAGTGGCCTATGATATTGGGGTGCAGTCAGGGGCCTTGCAGTTTTCTCCTAATGTGGACATTTTGGGAAACTGAGATGGGCAGGGTTTCCTCAGGAGAGCAGGGCCAGTGATGTCATGTGTTTCTCGAGGCCCCATCCTGGAAGTCATGTGTGTCAGGACTTTGGGACCAAAGACTTTAGACACAACCTCGGATAAGAGATAGGAGTGAGGTGATGGCAGTCCGAATCTGAAGACCCTGAGGGAAGCTCCTCGGGATTTGAAATTCAGGTGGCTGGGAGGGAGGAGCACAGGCTTTTCTGTCTGGATTTTGTGTCTAGGATGGCCACTAAATGGAGGGGTGACCTCCATTTAGTGTCCATGGGATATTCTTCCACACTGGTGATTCTGCTTGGCACCCAAGAGTTTGATTTCTTTCTGGGGAAGAGGAAAAGACTGTATTCCATCTCTGGGATCCTGTCCAAACAGGGATTCCAGAGATGGTTTCTGGGTCCAGACACTGGGAAAACTTAACCAAAGCTTCGATTTGGGTTCCTGGTCCAGATCCCAAGGGGGATCTTTGGAAAGGGGTCTCATTCTGAGGGTCACAATGCCTGTTTGTGCCCAGCTGCCCATCTTGTGTAGGCGTGGTCTCATGGACCATGCACCTGGTTCCCACTCAGGGTTGTACAGCCATCTCAACATTCAGTTTTCTGGCCATGGGGAAGGAGGAGCACTCTTTTGTGCTTCCGAGTCCCCTATGGGCAGGAATTTGAGCTAAGTCTGGGACAGGTACCTGAAAATCCAGATTGCTTCAAGATGATGGCCTCGGGCCAAGGTTGGACCCACCTGGAGGATATGGGGTCCACTATCTGGGTGGCTGACAGGAGGTCGGGGATCAGGCGGTGTCAGACAGACAATTTATGCAGAGGTCGGTCTATTATATTGGGGTGCCATTGAGGGCCGTGCAGGAGGATCCTCATGTGGGTTTCTGCGAAGACCCATAGGGCACTTCTTCTTTGTGGTGGGCAGGCAGAAAGCTGCACTGTGGCTTCAGAATTCCCAATATGGAGGACTTGTAGGCGAGGAGTGTGAAGACAGAAGTCTGAAAACACAAGCCACGGATAAGCTCAGTGCCGACCACAGGACCATTCCATTGTGCAGTGGTTGTTTCGAGATTTCCAGCACCTGAGTATGGGCGAGGGTCAGATGTCTGCTCACGCTGGGTTTGCATCCATGATGGTCAACGAATTGTGGGGTGGCCTCAAGAATTCTTGGAGATTTTCCCAAGCAGGACCTTGTGAGCTGCTCCAAACAGCAAGGTGTCCTACTGTGGGACAGGGGAAGTCCACTTACAAGGCTCCAGGGTCCCCCACATAGAAAGATTCGACAGCAGAGGTCTCTGAATGGGGGCCTGGGAAGTCTTCCTTGCATGACCATTGCAGCTGAGGAACATTGCAGGCTTGATCTGCTGGTTTTTGTTCAAATTTCCAAGTGATCTAAGTTGACGGATGTTCTCAGTCTAATGAGTCACAATGCTGCTTGGTGTCCAGGGAGACCTTAGAATGTGGTGGTGAGGGTGCCTGGGTGGCTCAATGGGCTAAGCCGCTGCCTTCGGCTCAGGTCATGATCTCAGGGTCCTGGGATTGAGTCCCGCATCGGGCTCTCTGCTCAGCAGGGAGCCTGCTTCTTCCTCTCTCTCTCTCTGCCTTCCTCTATGCCTACTTGTGATCTCTCTCTGTCAAATAAATAAATAAAATCTATATAAAAAAAAAGAATGTGGTTGTGGATCTGTGGCCATGCAGGATTCTCCTACCTGAGGGTTAGACCCAGTTCCAGGAGCCAGGTTCCCTTCTCGGGACAGGAGGGGTTCTCTTGTATGGCTCAGGGACCACATGTCGGATCATATGTTGGATTTCAAGACCAGGCCTCTGGGCACAGAGGCCTGAATATCTAGGCTAGGGTTCTTATGAGGTTGTAGGGGCATGTCATCCTCAACCTTCGGACTTAGGGACTTTGACCTGTGAGTCTTCCTGGAGGTAGATGCTCAGGCTGTGTCAGACTGTGCATTTTTTCCAGAGTGGCCTATGAAATTGGGGTGGGCTCAGGGGCCTTGCAGGCTTTTCCTAATCTGGAGGGTTTGTGCAACTGAGATGGCAGAATTTCATCCAGAGATCAGGCCCAGTGATGTAGTGTGGTTCTGTCAGCCCCATCCTGCAGGGAATGTGGTTAAGGGCTCTGGGACCAAAGTCTTCAGACACAAAATTGTGTATCAATTAGGAGGGAGGTGATGGCAGCCCCGATCTGCAGACGCTGAGGGCAGCTCCTCAGGATTTGAAATTCGTGTGGCTGGGAGGCAGGAGCAAAGGCTTTTCTGTCTGGATTGTGTCTAGGATGGCCTTGGAATGGTGGGGTGTCCTCATGTGTCCATGGAATATTCTACCTCTCTGGGGATTCTGCCCAGCACCCAAGAGTTTGGTGTCTCACTGGGAAGGAGAGAGCGTGGTTTACTGTTTCAGGGTTTCCGTCAACACAGGGATTCCAGAGATGGGTTATAGGTCCCTGTGCCTGGATAACCCTACAAAGGCTTAGTATTTGGGCCTAGAGGCTTGACTGCCTGGCTCTGTGGGGCTTTGGTTCAGCTCCCATGGAGACTTGTTGGAAATGGGTCTCAGGGTAAGGGTCACAATGCCTGTTTGTGCCCAGATGCCCATCCTGAGTGGGCATTGGCTCTTGTTCCATGCACCTGGATCCCAATATGAGGGTTGGACCACCATATCAACATTTAATTTTCCTTCTATGAGGAAGGAGGAGTACTCTTTTGTGCTTCAGATTCCCCCATGCACAGTAATTTGAGCTATGTTCTGGGACTGGTACGTGAATAACCAGGTTGGTTTGAGATGAAGGACTCAGGTCAAGGCAGGTCACACCGGCCAGATATGGGTCCCGCTATCTAGGTGGCTACCAGGAGGTCGGGGCTCGAGCTGTGTCAGACAAAGCATTAGTTCACAAGGTGGCCTATGATATTGTGGTGCTATAGAGGGCTGTGCTGGTGGAACCTTATATGGAGTTTCACGCAGACCCATAGGGCACCTCTTTTTTCTGGTGGGCAGGCAGAAGACTGCATTGTGGCTCCCAAATTCCCAATATGGAGGACTTGAAGGCGAGGAGTGTGAGAACAGAAGGCAAAAAACACAATCTATGCTTAATCTCAGTGCCGAGAACATGGCCGTTCCAATGTGCAGTGGTTTTTTTCGAGATCTCCAGCATCTGAGTACAGGCGAGGGTCAGATGTCTGCTCATGATAGAGTTTGTATCTATCGTGGCCAACAAATGAAATATCCAGCACCTGAGTAAAGGTGGATTTCAGATGTTTACGCACACTGGAGTTTGTGTCTCTGATGACCGAATGGAGGAGTGGCATCAAGAGGCTGATGCATGTGAGATGCTCCAAACAGCAAGGTTGTTTTTTCTACTGGACAGTTAGAGTCTGGTATGTTTTCTGCAGGGCCCCCCATGTGAAAACTTTGGGTAGCAGAGCCCTTCCACATGGATGCCTGGAAAGCACACCTCCATTGACCAATGCAGCTGAGGAACATGCAGGTTCTTTACGGTGCTTCTGGGGCGAAGCACCAAGGTCTTGAGTTGACATGGAATCTCTTGAAGATGGGTTACAATGCTGGTTTTTTTTTTACCAGGTAGATCTTAGAATGTGTTGGTGGCTAAGGTGCCTGCAGGATTCTCCTACCCTGAGGGTTTAACACAGGTCGAAGAGCACGGTTACCTTCTGGGGACAGGAGATGTAGTGTTTTGTGGCTCAGGGACCACATGCCGTATCATAAGTTCCTATTCAAGAACAGGCCTCTGAAGACAGATGCCCGACAACCTAATCTAGGGTTCCAATGAGTCCCAGGGGCATGAGAGGTTCAATCTTCAGACTTAGGACAGTTGACTTGGGTGTCTGCCAGGATGTAGGTGATCAGGGAGTTTCAGACTGTGCACTTATGTCCAGAGTAACCTCCAATATTGGGGTGGCCACAGGGGCCTTGAATGTTTCAACCAACTCTGGAGGGTTTGGTTAACTGACATGCACAATTTCCATGGGGATGGCAAGCACAGTCCTGTGGTGTGGCTCCAGAGACTCCACCCTGGAGGGCATGTGAGCCATGGTTCTGGGAGGGAAGTCTGCAAACACAAACTTGGGTTAGGTTTAGTGGCTAGGTTATCGCAGGGCAATGTGTAGACCTGGAAGGCTACTCGTCAGGAACAGTAACTGGAATGACCCGAAGGCGGAAGCACAGGCTTTTATATCTGGATTGTGTGTCTAGGGTGACGTCAGAATGTAGCTGTGGCCTCATGGGTCCATGGGAGATTTTTCCTCTAAGGATACAGGCGGCTCCCAATATTTTGATGACTTTTTGGTATGGGAAGACTGCTATTTTCGATCTTAGGTGTGCCCCAAACCAGAGATTCCAGAGATGGGCTCTGGGTCTAGGCGCCTGGAAAATCCCACCAAGGGTTGGGATTTGGGCTTATGGGCAGACCAGGCCTGCAATGCAGGATCTTGGTGGTGCAACTGAGAGGGCTTGTTTGGAAACATGCTCAGGCTGAGCATTACAATGCCTGTTTGTGCCCAGGGTGGCCCTCAGGAGTGGGCGTGGTCCCATTGTCCATTTTCTGGCTCCCACACTGAGGGATGGACACACATTCCAATGGCCAGGTTTCCAGCCATGGGGAAGGAGGAAATATCTATTGTGCTTCATGTTCCCCCATAGGCAGGGATTACAGCAAAGGTCTGGGAACAGATGCCTGAATACCAAGGATGCATAGAGATGACAGATTTGGGCCATGGCCGTTCTCACATGCTGGATATGGGCCCCGCTCTCTGGGTGGCTGACACGAGGTCTGGGCTCAGGCTGTGTCAGACACAGCACTAGTGGCCAGAGAAGTCTATATATTGGTGTTCTCTCCAGGGCCGAGTAAATTGATCCTCATGTAGGGTTTCTGGCGAGACTCACGAAGCACTTCTTTCTGTGGGGCAGGCAGAATGCTGCCTTATGGATCCAGAATTCCCTATCAAGAGGGTTTGGGGACAAATAGGGTGAGAATGCAATTGTATACACCAGCTATGCTTAAATTGAGGGCCAAGCGGAAGTCAGTTTCAATGTGCAGCAGC
>NW_028133442.1:0-11000 GCF_964662115.1 Mustela nivalis
GATTGGCAAGTTGTCCAAAGTCCAGTGTAGTTGAAACCAGTGTGGCCCATGAGGCCCCGCCCATGCTCGCAAAACCACATTGGTCACAAACACATATTGTGACCCTCAGCCTGAGCCCAGTCCTCAAGTACGGCCTCTCAGTGGCTGGATGAAGAGACAGCATATTGGGCGTGCCATGCCCCTAGGCCCCAATTTTTAAACATAGTTTGGGTTGTCCCTTCACTCTTCCCCAGCACTCTGTTTTGGAATTCCGCTTATGTTCAGACACCTGAGTTAATAAACCTGAAAGGAGACCTCCCATTCCACAGATTGATTAAAAACAATTGGGACTGGGCCAAATCCACAGAGAGGAAGATTCGTCCATGGGCCATGAGGCCTCCCCAAATTCCACTGCCATCATTGATACAAAATCCAAAGACAAAAGCCTGAGCAAGTACCTCAGACTCGCTCTTTCTTCATATCCTGAAGAGTTCTTCTCATGGTTTGTAGATTACGCCTGCCATACCTACGTCCCCAAACCTAAGCTGAGTTTCTGTTTTCAATCTTCTGTTCAAAGTCCTGGGCCACACACCCTCCAGGCTGGGGCGCCAGGAGCCACACATTAGTACTGTGCCTACCCAATCCATGGGAATTCTGCCCATTCCATTGTCCCAAATCGTACAAATTAGGAAAACCCTCCAAAGTCCCCGAGGCCCTCCCAATAGTGTATGTCTCCGGGGACAAACAGCGCGGTCTGACACCAGGTGATCATCTACCTCCACTCATTCCATAGATGGAGAACCCCAGAGAAGAAGATTGAACCAGACAGGACCCTAGGCCATAATCGGGTCCAAGGCTTTGGTTTACAGGCATGTGTCCTCATAAGCCTGGATTCCAATACCAGCATAAGGGGTTTCCTGAGGCACCCATCAGAAAAAATCTCGTCTCCACAAGGAAACTTTTGCATGGGAGCTATGTCAAAAGCTTAGGAGAATACTTCAGGGTCCCGGTGCCACCGCCCTAATCCAAGGCCCTCATGGACACAACACACATTAGGCCCCATCCTCAGGAAAATCCATTTCAACTCAGCCACCTCGGTTGCTCCCAGAGAGCCACCGATCTCAACTCTATTGTTGCTAGGAGACATTTGTAATGCGAGGCGGGCTTCCCTGGCATCCATCCTCCAACGGTGCTCTGGAGTCATTCCATATGGGATGTCCTGGAGCTGCCCAACAGGTCTCAATTGTCCCACAGAAGGAATCCTTTAAGAGGGCATTCATAAACTCCCAACGTGGGAAAACCTCCATGGCCTTGAGATTCCTCTCCGTTCATGAAGGGGCAGTTATGCTCAGAAACTCCAACCTGAGCCAACGTCTGATCCTCGCCTTGGCTTCAGATGCTTGAGATATTGGTTCCGATCTGCAGGGGGTACATGCCGTGCCCTCGGCCTGAAGCCCAAGTCTAGCTTGTGTTCTCAGACTTCTGTCCTCACACTCCTGGCCCAGAAGCTCTCAAGTTTGGCAATTCCGGACCCACAATGCAGCACTCTGCCTGCCCTCTAGAAAAAACATCTTGCCTAATGAGCTGCCCAGGAACCTAAAAGGGGGATAAACCTACACGGCACTCGACTGTACCCAAATTATATAGTCTAACCTGGTCACTAATGCACTGTCTGACACACCCTGAGCTAGAACCTCCTGACCAAAACCCAGGCAGATGAATGCACACTGAGCGTATGAGACCCACCATGGCCTTAGGTCGTCATCTCTTCCCAACTGCGATTTTTCAGGCTTCAGAACCTAGACCTTATCTCCAACCACTGCCCATGGTTGAAAATGATGCAGAAATCAGAACACCTTCCCCATGGCAAGAGACCTTGTGATTGGCATGTTGTCCAAAGTCCAGTGTAGTTGAAACCAGTGTGGCCCATGAGGCCCCGCCCATGCTCGCGGGCCACATTGGTCACAAACTCACATTGTGACCCTCAGCCTGAGCCGAGTCCTCAAGTCAGGCCTCTCAGTGGCTGGATGAAGAGACAGCATATTGGGCCTGCCATGCCCCTAGTCCCCAATTTTTAACCATAGTTTGGGTTGTCCCTTCACTCTTTCCCAAGGCTCTGCTTTGGAATTCCTCTTTTGTTCGGACACCTGAGTTAATAAACAGGAAAGGAGACCTCCCATCCCACAGATTGACGAAAAACAATTGGGACGGGGCCAAATCCACAGAGAGGAAGATTCGTCCATGGCCCATGAGGCCTCCCCACATTCCACGGCCATCGTTGATATAAAAGGCAGAGGCAAAACCTGATCAAGTGCCTCACACTCGCTCTTTCTTCATATCCTGAAGAGTTCTTCTCATGGTTTGTAGATTGGGCCTGCATACCTACGTCCCCAAACCTGAGCTGAGTTTGTGTTTTTAGAATACTGTCCTCAAAGTCCTTTGCCACACACCCTCCAGGCTGGGTCCCCTGGAGCCACACATTAGGACTGTGCCTACTCAATCCATGGGAATTCTTCCCATCCATTGTCCAAAATCGTACAAATTCGGAGAACTCTCCAAAGTCCCCGAGGCCATCCCAATAGTGTAGGTTTCCGGGGACAAACAAGGGCGGTCTGACACCAGGTGAGCATCTACCTCCACTCATACCATACATGGATGTCCCCAGAGAAGAAGATTGAACCAGACAGTACGCTAGGCCATAATCGGATCCATTGCTTTGGTTTACAGGCATGTCTCCTCAAAAGCCTGGATTCCAATACAAGCATAAGTGGTTTGCTGAGGCACCCATCAGAACAAATCTCGTCTCCACAAGGAAACTTGTGCATGGGATCTATGTCAAAAGCTTAGGAGAATACTACAGGGTCCCTGTGCCACCGCCCCATTCCAAGGCCCTCATGGACACAAACACACATTAGGCCCCATTCTCAGGAAAGTCTATTTCAACTAAGCCACCCAGGTTGCTCCCGCAGAGTCATCCGATCTCAAATGTATAGTTGCTAGGAGACAATTGGAATGCGAGGCGGGCTTCCCTGGCATCCATCTTCCAATGGTGCTCTGGAGTTAATCCATATGGGATGTCCTGGAGCTGCCCAACATGTCTCAATTGTCCCCAGAAGGAATCCTTGAAGGGGGCATTCCACAACTCCCAACATGGGAAAAACTCCATGGCCTTGAGATTCCGCTCCGTTCATGAAGGGGCAGTCATGCACAGAAACTCCAACCTGAGCCAACGTCTGATCCTCGCCGTGACTTCAGATGTATGAGATATTGGTTCAGATCTGCAGGGGGTACCTGCCGCGCCCTCGGCCTGATGTCCAAGTCAACTTGTGTTCTCAAACTTTTGTCCTCACACTCCTGGCCGAGAAGACCGCAAGTTTGGCAATTCCGGACCCACAATGCAGCACTCTGCCTGCACTCTAGAAAAAATATCTTGCCTAATGAGCTGCCCAGGCACCTCAAATGTGGATAAACCTACACGGCACTCGACTGTACCCAAATTATATAGTCTAACCTGAGCTCTAATGCACTCTCTGACACAACCTGAGCCTGAACCTCCAGATCAACATCCAGGCAGCTGACCACACACTGAGCACATCAGAGCCGCCATGGCCTTAGGTCATCATCTCTACCCAACTGCGGTTTTCAGGCTTCAGAACCTAGTCCTTATCTCCAATCACTGGCCAGGGTTGAAAATGATGCAGAAATCACACCTTCCCCATGGAAAGAGACCTTGTGATTGGCATGTTGTACAAAGTCCCGTGTAGTTGAAATTAGTGTGGCCCATGAGGCCCCGCCCATGCTCGCGGGCCACATTGGTCACAAACACACATTGTGACCCTCAGCCTGAGCCGAGTCCTCATAAGGCCTCTCAGTGGCTGGATGAAGAGACAGCTTATTGGGCATGCCATGCCCCTAGGCCCCAATTTTTAACCATAGTTTGGGTTGTCCCTTCACTCTTCCCCAGGTCTCTGCTTTGGAATTCCTCTTTTGTTCGGACACTTGAGGTAATAAACCTGAAAGGAGACCTCCCATCCCACAGATTGACGAAAAACAATTGGGACCGGGCCAAAACCACAGAGAGGAAGATTCGTCCATGGCCCATGAAGACTCCCCACATTCCACGGCCATCGTTGATACAAAATACAGATACTAAAGCCTGAGCAAGTGCCTCAGACTTGCTCTTTCTTCATATCCTGAAGAGTTCTTCTCATGGTTTGTAGATTGGGCCTGCCATTCCTACGTCCCCAAACCTAAGCTGAGTTTGTGTTTTCAGACTTCTGTCCTCAAAGTCCTGGGCCAAACACCCTCCAGGCTGGGGCCCCTGGAGCCATACATTAGGACTGTGCCTACGCAATCTATGGGAATTCTGCCCATTCCATTGTCCAAAATCGTACAAATTCGGAGAACACTCCAAAGTCCCAGGGGCCATCCCAATAGTGTAGGACTCCGGGGACAAACAAGGGTGGTCTGACAACAGGTGAGCATCTACCTCCACTCATTCCATAGATGGATATCCCTAGAGAAGAAGATTGAACCAGACAGGACCCTAGGCCATAATTGGATCCATTGCTTTGGTTTGCAGGCATGTCTCCTCAAAAGCCTGGTATCCAATACGAGCGTAAGGGGTTTCCGGAGGCACCCATCAAAACAAATCTAGTCTCCACAAGGAAACTTGTGCATGGGAGCTATGTCAAAAGCTTAGGAGAATACTTAGGGTCCCGGTGCCACCGCCCGATTCCAAGGCCCTAATGGACACAAACACACATTAGGCCCCATCCTCAGGAAAGTCCATTTCAACTCAGCCACCCCGGTTGCTCCCGCAGAGCCATCCGATTTCAACTGTCTTGTTGCTAGGAGACAATTGGAATGCGAGGCAGGCTTCCCTGGCATCCATCCTCCAACTGTGCTCTGCAGTCATTCCATATGGGATGTCCTGGAGCTGCCCAACAGGTCTCAATTGTCCCGCAGAAGGAATCCGTGAAGGGGGCATCCCACAACTCCCAACGTGGGAAAACCTCCAGGCCCTTGAGATTCCGCTCCGTTCATGAAGGATAGTCATGCACAGAAACTCCAACCTGAGCCCACGTCTGATACTCGCCGTGATTTCAGATGCTTGAGATATTGGTTCAGATCTGCAGGGGGTACCTGCAGTGCCCTCGGCCAGAAGCCCAAGTCGAGCTTGTGTTCTCAGACTTCTGTCCTCACACTCCTGGCCCAGAAGCCCTCAAGTTTGGCAATTCCGGACCCACAATGCAGCACTCTGCCTGCCCTCTAGAAAAAATATCTTCCCTAATGAGCTGCCTGGACACCTCAAATGAGGATAAACCTACAAGGCACTCGAATGTACCCAAATTATATAGTCTAACCTGGGCACTAATGCACTGTCTGACACAACCTGAGCCAGAACCTCCTGACCAACACCCAGGCAGCTGACCACACAGTGAGCCTATCAGACCCGCCATGCACTTAGGTGGTCATCTCATCCCAACAGCGGTTTTTCGGGCTTCAGAACCTAGGCCTTATCTCCAACCACGGCCCATGGTTGAAAATGATGCAGAAATCAGAACACCCTTCCCATGGTTAGAGACCTTGTGATTGGCAAGTTGTCCAAAGTCCAGTGTAGTTGAAACCAGTGTGGCCCATGAGGCCCCGCCCATGCTCGCAAAACCACATTGGTCACAAACACACATTGTGACCCTCAGCCTGAGCCCAGTCCTCAAGTACGGCCTCTCAGTGGCTAGATGAAGAGACAGCATATTGGGCGTGCCATGCCCCTAGGCCCCAATTTTTAAACATAGTTTGGGTTGTCCCTTCACTCTTCCCCAGCACTCTGTTTTGGAATTCCGCTTATGTTCAGACACCTGAGTTAATAAACCTGAAAGGAGACCTCCCATTCCACAGATTTATGAAAAACAATTGGGACTGGGCCAAATCCACAGAGAGGAAGATTCGTCCATGGGCCATGAGGCCTCCCCAAATTCCACGGCCATCATTGATACAAAATCCAAAGACAAAAGCCTGAGCAAGTACCTCAGACTCGCTCTTTCTTCATATCCTGAAGAGTTCTTCTCATGGTTTGTAGATTACGCCTGCCATACCTACGTCCCCAAACCTAAGCTGAGTTTCTGTTTTCAATCTTCTGTTCAAAGTCCTGGGCCACACACCCTCCAGGCTGGGGCGCCAGGAGCCACACATTAGTACTGTGCCTACCCAATCCATGGGAATTCTGCCCATTCCATTGTCCCAAATCGTACAAATTAGGAGAACCCTCCAAAGTCCCCGAGGCCCTCCCAATAGTGTATGTCTCCGGGGACAAACAGGGCGGTCTGACACCAGGTGATCATCTACCTCCACTCATTCCATAGATGGAGAACCCCAGAGAAGAAGATTGAACCAGACAGGACCCTAGGCCATAATCGGGTCCATTGCTTTGGTTTACAGGCATGTGTCCTCAAAAGCCTGGATTCCAATACCAGCATAAGGGGTTTCCTGAGGCACCCATCAGAAAAAATCTCGTCTCCACACGGAAACTTTTGCATGGGAGCTATGTCAAAAGCTTAGGAGAATACTTCAGGGTCCCGGTGCCACCGCCCTAATCCAAGGCCCTCATGGACACAACACACATTAGGCCCCATCCTCAGGAAAATCCATTTCAACTCAGCCACCTCGGTTGCTCCCACAGAGCCACCGATCTCAACTCTATTGTTGCTAGGAGACATTTGTAATGCGAGGCGGGCTTCCCTGGCATCCATCCTCCAACGGTGCTCTGGAGTCATTCCATATGGGATGTCCTGGAGCTGCCCAACAGGTCTCAATTGTCCCACAGAAGGAATCCTTTAAGAGGGCATTCATAAACTCCCAACGTGGGAAAACCTCCATGGCCTTGAGATTCCTCTCCGTTCATGAAGGGGCAGTTATGCTCAGAAACTCCAACCTGAGCCAACGTCTGATCCTCGCCTTGGCTTCAGATGCTTGAGATATTGGTTCCGATCTGCAGGGGGTACATGCCGTGCCCTCGGCCTGAAGCCCAAGTCTAGCTTGTGTTCTCAGACTTCTGTCCTCACACTCCTGGCCCAGAAGCTCTCAAGTTTGGCAATTCCGGACCCACAATGCAGCACTCTGCCTGCCCTCTAGAAAAAACATCTTGCCTAATGAGCTGCCCAGGAACCTAAAAGGGGGATAAACCTACACGGCACTCGACTGTACCCAAATTATATAGTCTAACCTGGTCACTAATGCACTGTCTGACACACCCTGAGCTAGAACCTCCTGACCAAAACCCAGGCAGATGAATGCACACTGAGCGTATGAGACCCACCATGGCCTTAGGTCGTCATCTCTTCCCAACTGCGATTTTTCAGGCTTCAGAACCTAGACCTTATCTCCAACCACTGCCCATGGTTGAAAATGATGCAGAAATCAGAACACCTTCCCCATGGCAAGAGACCTTGTGATTGGCATGTTGTCCAAAGTCCAGTGTAGTTGAAACCAGTGTGGCCCATGAGGCCCCGCCCATGCTCGCGGGCCACATTGGTCACAAACTCACATTGTGACCCTCAGCCTGAGCCGAGTCCTCATAAGGCCTCTCAGTGGCTGGATGAAGAGACAGCATATTGGGCCTGCCATGCCCCTAGTCCCCAATTTTTAACCATAGTTTGGGTTGTCCCTTCACTCTTTCCCAAGGCTCTGCTTTGGAATTCCTCTTTTGTTCGGACACCTGAGTTAATAAACAGGAAAGGAGACCTCCCATCCCACAGATTGACGAAAAACAATTGGGACGGGGCCAAATCCACAGAGAGGAAGATTCGTCCATGGCCCATGAGGCCTCCCCACATTCCACGGCCATCGTTGATATAAAAGGCAGAGGCAAAACCTGATCAAGTGCCTCACACTCGCTCTTTCTTCATATCCTGAAGAGTTCTTCTCATGGTTTGTAGATTGGGCCTGCATACCTACGTCCCCAAACCTGAGCTGAGTTTGTGTTTTTAGAATACTGTCCTCAAAGTCCTTTGCCACACACCCTCCAGGCTGGGTCCCCTGGAGCCACACATTAGGACTGTGCCTACTCAATCCATGGGAATTCTTCCCATCCATTGTCCAAAATCGTACAAATTCGGAGAACTCTCCAAAGTCCCCGAGGCCATCCCAATAGTGTAGGTTTCCGGGGACAAACAAGGGCGTTCTGACACCAGGTGAGCATCTACCTCCACTCATACCATACATGGATGTCCCCAGAGAAGAAGATTGAACCAGACAGTACGCTAGGCCATAATCGGATCCATTGCTTTGGTTTACAGGCATGTCTCCTCAAAAGCCTGGATTCCAATACAAGCATAAGTGGTTTGCTGAGGCACCCATCAGAACAAATCTCGTCTCCACAAGGAAACTTGTGCATGGGATCTATGTCAAAAGCTTAGGAGAATACTACAGGGTCCCTGTGCCACCGCCCCATTCCAAGGCCCTCATGGACACAAACACACATTAGGCCCCATTCTCAGGAAAGTCTATTTCAACTAAGCCCCAGGTTGCTCCCGCAGAGTCATCCGATCTCAAATGTATAGTTGCTAGGAGACAATTGGAATGCGAGGCGGGCTTCCCTGGCATCCATCTTCCAACGGTGCTCTGGAGTTAATCCATATGGGATGTCCTGGAGCTGCCCAGCATGTCTCAATTGTCCCCCAAAAGGAATCCTTGAAGGGGGCATCCCACAACTCCCAACATGGGAAAACCTCCATGGCCTTGAGATTCCGCTCCGTTAAAAAGGGGCAGTCATGCACAGAAACTCCAACCTGAGCCAACGTCTGATCCTCGCCGTGACTTCAGATGTATGAGATATTGGTTCAGATCTGCAGGGGGTACCTGCCGCGCCCTCGGCCTGATGTCCAAGTCAACTTGTGTTCTCAAACTTTTGTCCTCACACTCCTGGCCGAGAAGACCGCAAGTTTGGCAATTCCGGACCCACAATGCAGCACTCTGCCTGCACTCTAGATAAAATATCTTTCCTAATAGGCTGCCCAGGCACCTCAAATTTGGATAAAACTACACGGCACTCGACTGTACCCAAATTATATAGTCTAACCTGAGCTCTAATGCACTCTCTGACACAACCTGATCCTGAACCTCCAGATCAACATCCAGGCAGCTGACCACACACTGAGCACATCAGAGCCTCCATGGCCTTAGGTCATCATCTCTACCCAACAGTGGTTTTCAGGCTTCAGAACCTAGTCCTTATCTCCAATCACTGCCCAGGGTTGAAAATGACGCAGAAATCACACCTTACCCATGGAAAGAGACCTTGTGATTGGCATGTTGTCCAAATCCCGTGTAGTTGAAATTAGTGTGGCCCATGAGGCCCCGCCCATGCTCGCGGGCCACATTGGTCACAAACACGCATTGTGACCCTCAGCCTGAGCCGAGTCCTCAAGTAAGGCCTCTCAGTGGCTGGATGAAGAGACAGCATATTGGGCGTGCCATGCCCCTAGGCCCCAATTTTTAACCCTAGTTTGGGTTGTCCCTTCACTCTTCCCCAGGGCTCTGCTTTGGAATTCCTCTTTTGTTCGGATACCTGATGTAATAAACCCAAAAGGAGACCCTCCATCGCACAGATTGACGAAAAACAATTGGGACCGGGCCAAATTCACAAAGAGGAAGATTCGTCCATGGCCCATGAGGCCTCCCCACATTCCATGGCTACCGTTGATAAAAATCCAGAGACAAAATCCTGAGCAAGCGCCTAAGACTCGATCTTTCTTCATTTCCTGAAAAGTTTTTCTCATGGATTGTATATTGGACCTGCCATACCTACATCCCCAAACCTAAGCTGTGTTTGTGTATTTTGACTTCAGTCCTCAATGTCCTGGGCCAGACACCCTCCAGGCTGGGGCCCCTGGAGCCACACATTAGGACTGTGCCTACCAAATACATGGGAATTCTGCCTACTCCATTTTCCAAATTCGTAGATATTAGGAGAACTCTCCAAAGTCCCCGAGGCCATCCAAGTAGTGTAGGTCTCCGGGGACAAACAAGTGCGGTCTGACACCAGGTGAGCATCTACCTCCACTCATTCCATACATGGATATCCCCTGAGAAGAAGATTGAACCAGACAGGACCCTAGGCCATAATCGCATCCATTGCTTTGGTTTACAGGCATGTCTCCTCAAAGCCTGGATTCCAATACCAGCATAGGGGGTTTACTGAGGCACCCATCAGAACAAATCCCGTCTCCACAAGGAAACCTGTGCTTGGGAGCTATGTAAAAGCTTAGGAGAATACTTCAGGGTCCCGAATCAACCGCCCCATTCCAAGGCCATCATGGACACAAACACACTTTAGGCCCCATCCTCAGGAAAGTCCATTTCAACTCAGCCACCCCGGTTGCTCCCACATAGCCATCCGATCTCAACTGTCTTGTTGCTAGGAGACAATTGGAATGCAAGGCGGCTTCCCTGGCATCCATCCTCCAAGGGTGCTCTGGAGTCATTCCATATGGGATGTCCTGGACCTGCCCAACAGGTGTCAATTGTCCAGCAGAAGGAATCCTTGAAGGGGGCATCCCACAACTCCCAACGTGGGAAAACCTTCATAGACTTGAGATTTTGCTCTGTTCAAGAAGGGGCAATCGTGCACACAAACTCCAACCTGAGCCAACGTCTAATCCTCGCCGTGACTTCAGATGCATGAGATATTGGTTCAGATCTGCAAGGGGTACCTGCCGTGCCCTCGGCCCGAAGCCCAAGTCTAGCTTGTGTTCTCAGACTTCTGTCCTCACCCTCCTGGCCCAGAAGCCCTCAAGTTTGGCAATTCCGGACCCACAATACAGTACTCTTCCTGCCCTCTAGAAAAAATATCTTGCCTAATGAGCTGCCCAGGCACCTCAATGAGGATAATCATACACGGCACTCGACTGTACCCAAATTATATAGTTTAACCTGAGCTCTAATGCACTCTCTGACACAAACTGAGCCCAAACCTCCTGACCAACACCCAGCCAGCTGACCGCACAGTGAGCACATCAGAC
>NW_028133441.1:0-11000 GCF_964662115.1 Mustela nivalis
AACCTTTAAAAAAAAAAGAAAGAAAGCAATCATGGGGAGAAGAGATTTATTGTTATTCTCTAGGAAATGTTGGGATTTTAATCTTACATATATTCTGGTAGAATTAGAGGCTCGCTTTATATATATAACACATATGTATATAAATTATACACATATATTTGAGCTTTTAGAAACTGTGGTACCTGAACCTTCTTTCCTGGTCTCTCTGTTCTTGCAGCGTATAGCCCACATTACGGCCATGCTGCAGCAGTCCCTGGGAGGCCTGCTGCTAGAAGGGCTTCAGACTTCCAATGTGGACATCATATGGCACTGCCTCCAGACTTACGCTACAATTGACAAGACACGGGATGCAGAGGCGTTAGTCGGTCAAGTACTGGTGAAACCATACATGGATGAGGTTTGTGCCCCCATGCACCTCATTCCACAAACACAGAGCATCTAATCTGGCTTTGTTTCTTGACTGGGTGCGAGAGAGCTCAGGGCTCTTCCTTGAAGATGCTCTTAGTTCCTGATCTTCTGGTTGTAAGAAAAGGTTGGTCCCGCTTGGTGCCCATCAGCATGGCAGGAATCAGGCATGCGCTCTGGTCTCTTCCAGTGATGCCATAACTCAGGGATCATCTTAATTTAGTAGGGGTGAGGGACTTGCCTAGGAAGAAGGTACGGATCAGAACATTTTCAGGTCAATTTCCATTTCCATAAGTTATACGTTAATGAAGTTGCCGAAAAGCGTGACCCCACCAAGGCGCCCGTGCCCACTGGAGGAGCTGGAAGACAGCTCTGTGCGCAGGGAAAGTCTGTGAGGGGAAGCGTCTTCGCAGAATTGATGTGGCCTAAGTCTTGAAGACCATGGGGGAGTTTGCCAGGCTAGGAAGGTGGGAGGGAGGGAATATTCAAAGATAAAGGGCTTTGAAGGGCGAGTTAGCCGGGTAGTACCTTAAGTCCAGAACTTGGTTACCCAGTGTTCTTGACCTATAAGGATACAGTAAAATACAGGGAGTCAGTGTATCCTGCCTCTGAGCGGCCGGAGTATGGGCTGCACCATGTGAGGCCGCCAGCAATCAGCAGCTTCCAACTTGGAGAGCGTCGGTTTCATCTAGTTCAAGCGGACAGAAGTCATGAAGCCAGTCTCAGCGTTTGAGGGCTTTCTTGCAGTCACCTGCCAGTGCGAGTGTTCTTTCTGTCTGGTAAGTATAAAGCTACCCACCATGACTTCAGGATGAAAGGCTTCCAGTTTTAAAACGAGACAGTATCCCAGTGATAGAAATGAAATTGAAGGATTAATTTCAGTAATCTTCTCAGCTTCATTAAGACTACTTAAAGTAAATGATCTGTCAGTTCTTTGTATGTATCCTATTATAGTTCATAGCTCTCTCTGTGGGGGTGAAAAAGATCACATTATTCTTTGTCACTAAATGAAAATATTTTAGTTATTTAATTTATGCCCTTTTCATTGAACTGAATCTAATATGCTAAATTGGGGAAGTACTTTACGTTTCCATGTCATTAAATGAACTGTGGCCACGTTTGTATTTTAAGTTTGTATGCTTGTCATTCACCTCCTGCAACTCAGCCTCACCAAAAAAAATTAAATACTAAAGCAAAATAAGATGTGTTTTCTTCCATCACTTTCCATCTCAGCCCTTTCCCTGTTCTGGAGACGGTAGAGGATAAGGCCAGGGTGAAGATGATACAGAGCTGTTGTCTGCAGATACAGTATTTTGCTTTTAAGCTCAGAAGGGAAGCAGATGAGTGTGTGTGATGTTTTAGCTTCAGGCCAGTCTCTGTCCCTCAGCCTCTGTGTCCCCCAGGGTTGGAGCAGTATTCCCAAATCCCAGGACCTAGATTTTCATGCCAATGTTACTTACCTCCTGTTTAGAAAGCATACTGAGTGGGGAGGAGGAAGGACGAAGTGCATTTTTAAGGTTTACACGATTCTTTTCTCTGTAGTGTATAGTTCATACTTCTCTTTTAGGTGTTTTAAAAACAAACAAAAACACAAACAAACAAACAAATAAATAAATAAAAATAAAACGCTCTTCCTTCTGCTAGGTGATTGTAGAGCAGATCGTTGAGTCTCATCCAGACGGCCTGAAGATCATGTATGCTAATAAGCTCCTGGAGTTTGTTCCTCACCTTGCCACCTTCTTCGAGAGGTCACAAGAGGAGCCATCTCAAGGTGACGTAAAATGCTGTGTATGCACCTGAGCTCAGTTTAGTGACCACCTGTCACCTCCTCATGTGCCGCTGATCCCTGGCTGTCCTGTCTGACCCGGGAACGTGGGAACGTGTGCTCTTCCCTATTTGTTACCAGTGCTGTGAGGCAGGTGTCACTTGCCTGGGTTTACAGGGAAGGGAATGAAGAGTGGGGACGAATCTCAATGGTGACATTTGTGTGACTCCAGAGCCTCTGCTTTTCTCTTGTCTATACTGTCTCCTTAACCAGGCTCAAAATCAAAATTGGTTTCCTTCCATTATTGTGATGTCATCATCGGTCTAGAAATACCAATTCATTTTAATTCAACATGTTTTATACTGATGGCAATTAAAGTCATGAACGGTTTTCCCTCCCTCTCTTATTTCATTTCCATGGCTTTCCAGTTCTGTTTCATGAATATCCCATTACCTTCCACCATCTCCATCATCCCAGTCCAGACCTTTGTTGCCTTTTGTTCGAGGGTAGCGGGCTCTCCCCACCTGGTCTCCCAGCTCCACCTGTCCCTCTTCATTGCAGCCCTCAGCTGTCCCACCTGCCCAGAGCTCTTCAGCCTTCCTGAGTCGCTCGTGGCTTCTCATCGCCCACAGAAGAGCATCCAGTCTTCCTGGTGTAACCTGTGACCGTTGGTGCTTGAGTCCTAGTGGTTCTCCGCTGTAGAACTCCCCCATACCACTATGGTTCCTGGCCAGACAGGAGCACTTGACCTTCCCTAACACACCTGGTACAGAAGATCCCTGACTTCACCTTGGTTCAGTTTATGGTTTTTTGACTTTTTATAATAGTGCAGAAGTAATATGCATTTAGTTTGGATCTTTTCCCAGGCTGGCGATCTACAGTAGGGTCCTCTTTTGTAATGCTGGGCAGAGGCAGCGAGCACAGCCCCCAGGCAAACCACGTGATCACGAGGGTCAGCAACCAACACACTTGAACCGTCCTGTTCTGGCTTTCAGTGCAGTGTTCAGTAAGTTACATGAGATACCAGACACTTTATTGTGAAATAGGCTTTGTGTTAGAGGATTTTGCCCAACTGTGCAATACTGTAAGTGTTCTCAAGACATTTAAGTTTGGCGGGGCTAAGCTCTGATGTTCAGTCGCTTAGGTGTTTTCCATGCATTTTCAACTAAAGAGATTTCCAGCTGAACAATGGGTTTATTAGAAGCCGAGGCCGTCATAAGCTGAGGAACATCTGTCTATACTGTGCGCCTCTGTGTTTTCCTTCATTGCTTCCTGTCTCTTATTCCTTTGTCTTTCTGTTGATCTGTCACTCCACATGAAGCTCCAGTCAAATACAACTTCTTTTTTTTTTTAGGTTATTTATTTATTTACTTATTAGAGAAAGCATAAGCAGAGGGGGAGGCAAAGAGTGAAGCAGGCTCCCCACTGAGCAGGAAGCCCAATGTGGGACTCAATCCCAGGACCCTGAGATCATGACCTGAGCCACCCAAGCGCCCCCAGGCTATGGTTATTTCAAGAAAAAGTCCTATTTGTGAATTCTTCATCTAGTGAAGATGAATTAAAATCAGAAAGTCAACTCTGCCACCTTTAAAAACCCAGGAACAGAAAAAAATTCCACGAGCAGGTATAACCCTATCCACAATAAATCACTTTCAATCCAGTCCTGAAAACTAATACAGAGTAGGAAGAAAGCATTACAGAAAAATTTTGTTTTCATTAATCAAGCTGGAAAATAACGGGCCTTACATGAATGCCCTTTAGGAAGACAGTTCTTATAGTTTTATGTTGATAGAAACTCACATTACATTTGAAATGCATGTTAAAACCATGACTGTAGATTCACTACCACTTTCAGTCGTCAGAAGATGAAAAATGGTCAAGAGTCACCCAAACTGAATCCTGGTTCCTCCTGGAAAATGTGTTCCTAAATATTTTCCCCCTGAACTACTGTGCTCTTTCTGTATCTTACACAGCAGACACTGCGATGCACAAACACATCCAGAAGGCCTTTGAGGGCTGACAGCCTGCTGGAACAATGAGGAATTCACCTGGGTTTCTGCCTTTCTGCCGGGCCCAGAAAGTTCTGGGTAACCCAGGTGACGTGTCATGAGAATACATGTGTAGCTCACACCATATGTATTATCTCCTCAGGGTAGACACCAAAATCCATGTTTGTATATGAAAATCCGAGATGCGTACAGAAATCAAGAGTGATTCTGTCATCTTGAAAGAAAAACACACTGTTGCGCTGCCACATGCCTCGTTTCTCCTTGAGTGACTGCAGGAAGTAGCGATTGCAGTCAGAAATCTCAGAAAGAAAAATTAGAGTAAGGGCAACACCTGAAGTTTATTCCTGAAAATACTTGGAGAACGACTGTGACCAATAAACCAGGGCTTAGTTCATGAGACTGTCAATGAGCTTATAACATCCCATGTCCTGGTCAAACCCTCATGTCTGGGAGATGGAGGGACGTCTTCATCTTCCAGAGCTACTATTAGGGGAAAAGGTGGAGACAATGCTGACTGAGTCCCTACTTCAGCAGGAGAGCCAAAAACACCTTGCCCCTCCATAATCCCAAATGAAAATAAACATCTCGGGGCGCCTGGGTGGTTTAAGCTTCTGCCTTTGGCTGGGATCAAGCCCCACGTCGGGTTCTTTGCTCAGCGGGGAGCCCACTTCCCTCCTTCTCTCTCTGCCTGCCTCTCTGCCTACTTGTAATCTCTGTATGTCAAATAAATAAAATAAATAAAATCTTTAAAAAAGAAAAGAAAAGAAACATCTCATTTTACTAGTGTGCAGCAGTGACTATGCAGGAGAAATTATTATTATTTTATTATTAGATGATATATTATTATTATTATTATTATTATTATTGTACTATATTGTTAACCTTTTGAATTCGGACACCTAAAATTTTTAATAAAATATGAAGGCCTTTTTTTTTTAAGATTTTATTTATTTGAAAGACAGAGATCACAAGTAGGCAGAGAGGCAGGCAGAGAGGGGGAAGCAGGCTCCCCACTGAACAGAGAATCCGATGCAGGACTTGATCCCAGGACCCTGGGATCATGACCTGGGCTGAAAACAAGAGGCTTTAGCCCACTGAGCCACCCAGGCGCCCCATGAAGGCTTTTTTTGTTTTTTTTTTTTTTAAAGATTTTACCTATTTATTTGACAGAGAGATCACAAGTAGGCAGAGAGGCAGGCAGAGAGAGAGAGAGGAGGAAGCAGGCTCCCCGCTGAGCAGGGAGCCCGATGTGGGACTCAATCCCAGGACCCTGAGATCATGACCTGAGCCGAAGGCAGCGGCTTAACCCACTGAGCCACCCAGGCGCCCCATGAAGGCTTTTTTTAAAGAACAAAAACTTCAGACTATATCTTTATCCTATCAGTTCCCACTACAACTGGCTTCTGTCTTGGCCAACATTTAGCCATTCAGATAAAGTCCGTATTTAGTGCTTCGTGTGTATGCATGTGTAAAATAAGCGGACAGTCATAAATCTTTAAGATTGTGTATAATAACCGTGAAATAAGGATTCTTGATACACAAGGTCTCGTCTGGGGAAAACAGCTGGAGAACAGTATGCAGTTTTCAAATGACGAAGGGGAAATACGCATTCGGTTATGAGAAAGGGAAGGAGAACAAGACCAAATATTAATAAAAGGGAAAAAAGCTTTTTCTGCCATCTTTCCGTGCCGCAGTAACAGTGTGAACAAATGTCCCACAGATGCCCTCAAGAACATTAACACTGCTGAAAGGGGGGGCGAAGGTCAGGTTCTTAGGAGGCCCTGCACCAAAGTCATCGTCCCGTTTCCTCACTGTGATGACGAAGCATGAGTACATTGGCAAATTTGAAATTATTGATGACCACAGAGCTGGGAAAACTGCTGTGAACCTCACGGGCAAGTTAAACAAGTGTGGCATGACCAGCCCTAGACTTGTATAACTGAAAGATCTAGAAAAGTGGCAGAATATTTCCATCCCCTCAGTTTGGTTTCACTGCATGGAAAAATTCTTCTGGCATCATGCACCATGAAGAAGGAAGAATCCAGGCAGGAGGGAAAATCCTGGGATTCCTTTTTCCTAGAAATATAATATACATGGCACGTGAAATGCCTCAATGGGGAAAAAAAAGGAAAATAAATTACAGTCAACTAATGTTTGACAAGGGTGCCAAACAATTCAATGGGGGTAAGAACAGTATTTTACTCCCAAGCAGCCACATGCAAATAATGAAACAGGATTCCTGCCTAACACCATACAGAGAAAATAACCCCAAATGCATCAAATACATATGTGTAAGCATTAAAATGATAAAGTTCGAGATGCCTGGGTAGCTCAGTTGGTTGGATGGCTGCCTTCTGCTCAGGTCATGATCCCGGAGATCCCGGATTGAGTCCTGCATCAGGCTCCAAGCTCCACAGGGAGTCTGCTTCTCCCTCTGACCTTCTCCTCGCTCATGCTCTCTCTCATTGTCTCTTTCTCAAATAAATAAAATCTTTTAAAAAATAAAAATAAAGTAAAATGATAAAGTTTTCAGAAGAAAACACAAAGGTAAATGTTAGTGGTCTTGAATCTAACAACGGCTCCTCAGCCAAACACCAAAGTACAAGCAACTTAAAAAAAATAATAAATAAATGGGACTCAACCAAAATATCCCAGTTTTGTGCTTCCAAGGACCCCATTGACAAAGTCAAAAGACAAGCCACTAAATGGGAGAAAATATTTGCAGGTCATATATAAGGAACATGCATTCAGACTGTGTGAAGAATTCTTACAACTCAAATAAAAAGACAACCAAGTTAAGAAATGAGCAAAGAGGGGCGCCTGGGTGGCTCAGCGGGTTAAGCTGCTGCCTTCCGCTCAGGTCTTGAACTCAGAGTCCTGGGATCGAGCCCCGTGCTTTCTGCTAAGCAGGGAGCCTGCTTCTTCCTCTCTCTCTGCCTGCCTCTCTGCCTGCTTGTGATCTCTCTCAATAAATCTCTCTCAAATAAATAAATAAAATCTCTTAAAAAATGAGCAAAGAACTTGAATATACATTTCTCTAATATTCAAATGTATACATTAATATATAAATGTATATATAAATATATTTTACATGATCATATATTTATATAAACATATTTATGTAAATATATTTACATTCTTAAATATGTATTTAAATATCAATAAAATATGAAATATATAATATATATTTAAAGATACATATAAGGTATATATAAAATATATGGGACAATAAGCACGTGAAAATATGCTCAACATCACTAATCACTCGGGAAATGCAAATCAAAACCATGGTGAGATACCACCTCCCACCCACGTGGATGGCTACTATCAAAAACCCCAAAAGCAGGTGTTGGAAGGATGTGAAGAGCTGGAACCTGTAAATTGCTGGTGGGCTTGGAAAATGGCGCAGCCACATTAGAAATGGTTTAGTAGCTCCTCAAAATGCAGAACACAGAGTTGCCATATGACACACCAATATCACTCCTGTGTATAGAGCCAAGAAAAAACTATGCCCACACAAAAACTTGTGCATGAAGGTTTAGGGTTTATTCGTAATAGCGAAAAGGTGAGAACAACCCTGATGTTCATCAACTGATGAAGAGATAAATAAAATGTGATCCATCCAGCCTGTGGAATATTATTCAGCCTTGAAAAGGAATAGAATTTTGATATGTGCCACGACACAGAGGAGCCTTGAAAACATTCTGCTGATTGAGAGAAGTCAGTCACAGAAGACCACGTATTGCATAATTTGATTTATATGGAATTTCCAAAATAGCTAAATCTACAGAGACCGAAAGTAGATTAGCGGTTGCCTAAGACTGGTGGTGATGGCTAAAGTTTTCTTTTGAGGATAATGAAAAAGTGTAGGTAGTTCAGTATAGTATAGTTCAATATAGTGAAAGCCATTAAATTGTTCACATTAGATGGTGAGTGGTATGGCCTGTGAATTATATCTCAATTAAGCTGTCATCGAAAAATGCAAAGAACTTCTCTATTTATCAAGTACAAAAAGAATGAACTTGATTAAAAACATCAAAAATGGGGAAAATAAAAACAAAATAAGATGGGAGGAATAAAATTATGACTGTTTATCATTAATTTAAATGTGTACAGACTGACTTTTTCTATTAAAGCGCCTATCAGGAGGTTACAGATCCATGCTGTTCAAGAAACATACTTAAAATGCAAAAGGGATTGAGAATGTATCAGGTGAGGAGATACCATGCAAAAGAGAAAGCCGGAATGGCAAACTTCATCGCAGACAAGTTGGGTCTAAAGTTATAGGTACTAAGATGAAGAGGGACATTTTTAAAGGCAGAGTTTGGAAAGAAGATGTAAAAGGTATAAGCAGGTATACATCTAACAACATAATACCTGAAGACTCTAAAAATGCAATAACAAGGTAAAATTTTAGCTTTTCAAATGGGAGTATCTACTAGAAGGAGGGAAAAACAAGGACACACAGAAAATAGACATCCTGGGGCGCCTGGGTGGCTCAGTGGGTTAAAGCCTCTGCCTTCGTTCGGCTCAGGTCATGATCCCAGGGTCCTAGGATCGAGCCCCACATCGGTCTCTCTGCTCCGCGAGGAGCCTGCTTCCTCCTCTCTCTCACTCTCTGCCTGCCTCTCTGCCTACTTGTGATCTCTGTCTGTCAAATAAATAAAATAAAATCTTAAAAAAAAAAAAGAAAATAGACTACCTTGTTTCCCTCGGAAAACATTTCTTTCTTACACCTAAGGAAAGCCATGTTTGTAAAGATTAATTGCATACTAGGCAACAAAGGAAACCTTTACAAGCCTTCCAAATTAAAGATTTAAAGAACAGTTCTTTGATCACAATCCAGTAGAATCAGAATTAGATAACCTGGTAACAAAAAATTGAAACTACATACAAGTTAAGAAATACAGTCTTCAGTCAAAGAAGAAATCATAAGACGACTGAAGAAAATCTTGAAAGCAATGGAAAGGAGACTATTTCATACCAAAACTTACAGAAGACACCAGAAGTTATACTCTAAGGAGACTTTAGTGTCAAATGTCTTCAATTTCAAACATTTTTTTAAATAAAAGAAAGTACTCATTTAAACCCATCAGAAAAGGGCAGCTCAATCCAAAGAAAGGAAGTAGTTATAATAAAGATAAATTTTTAAACTAATAAAAAATATCAGGGGCAAATAAACTCAAAGTTGTTTCTATGAAAGACTAATGAAATAATAATAATAAAAAAAAACTTCACATGCCCTATTAAGGATAAGAGAGGGGGAAGATGGGGTGTGGGAAGAGGTGGGGAGAGGGAAGGGGAATGGGGAAAGGGGGGTTTCAGGGAGGAGGGGACAGAGAGAGGGAGAGAGTTGCAAAACAGATAAGGATTGGGAACAGAGATATAAAAGCAAATGCATAATATAAAAGAATCACTAAACTGCAAGGCACTTTATACTAATCAATTTGATAACCTAAAAGAAACGATGATTTCCTAGGAAAACAAAATCATCCAAATTATTCAAGAATGAAAAATTAAGAAGATGAGTTCCAAGATCAGACAGGTTTGCAGCTGGATAACTGTCATTCTACTGTTAAATGGCAACAGGCAATTAAACAATAATAAGTCAATTCACTTGATGAAGCTGAGCACAATTTTAATACCCAAACCTGAGAGGGAGGAACGGGGAAGCTATTAACAAATCTGGCTTAGGACAGATTAGTTAACAGAAACTGAACTAATGTTAGCAAATAACAGAAGTCAGGCATCTATCAAAGGACTATATCCTGAGACCAACTTGGATTCATTCCAGGAAAATAAAGGGAGCTCAAGACCAGAAAATCAATAAGATTTACCTCATCACTAAATTAACTGTGAAAAAACTCTTAAGACCATAGCAATAAATGCATTTGATAAAAAAATAAAGGCACCTGATAAAAGGTGAGCAACCATTCTTTATAAAAATGAAGATAAAAACAGAAGGACGTTATGCAGGAGGGATTATTAACTGGGAAGCACTAGATCAAGAGGTAGATAAAATGAGCCCATATTTGTTAAACAGTGACAGAGCCCCATGCGTGCGTGGATAGAGGCGAATGAGCTCATGGATGAGCACCAGGCTGTCAACAGGTATTATAGGGACAAAGGCAGCGGTGAGGAGAGGAGAGTCTTAACAACAGGGAAGAAGGTAAAAGGAGGATTGCAGTTAAAAATTGTGCATGATACAAACACATGCAAATAAGACCGGATATTTTCCGGTATATAGTTTTTTAAAACCCTGCACACATTACTGGAACTGCCAACTCTTGCTTTCAGCTCCGCAGCCCTCGCGTGCTTTCCCAGTACCAGGATGCAGGGGTAGATCCTCCGTTGGTGACATCCTATGTCATTGTACTCCTAAAGGGACAGTTGAAACAGCGCAGGGGCTTGAGGTCGGAACTTAGGCATCGCTGCGCCCACCCCAGCTCCCTGCTCGCCCAGCCCCCACTCTGAAGCGGCGGGCACTTGGAGCTGTTAAGAAGCAGGGATCTGAGCAGTTCTCTGGTTTCCTCTGGAGCCATCTGCATCCATCATATTTCCCACAGCTCTCCCCGAGTGTTGGTGCTGGCTCCCCCCGAGTATTCCTTTAACTCCAGGCATACCCTTCTTATGACAGCACCTAGTACTCCCCGTCACAGTGCTCTGTCTGTCACATGCATCCATTGATCAACTTTGTGCTGGTTGAGGGCTGGAGCCCCCTCCTGTTAACTTCTCAAGTCCGTTTCTAATGCAGCAGCACCTGGCACTTAAGCACCCTGTCAGTACCTGCCAAATAAATGAAATGTACTCAAAACATAGTA
>NW_028133440.1:0-10883 GCF_964662115.1 Mustela nivalis
CACTAGGAAAACACCTAGATACAAGGTCCTTTTATCAGATCATACATTTTAACTCCAGAAATTCTGCCCTAAAACCAATCGTATATATATAACCTCGTTCAATTTTCAGAGTACTATGAGACACTCTCCACAGTAAAAGGGAGAGAACCTTTCATTGAAAGAGCTATTACAAAGGGAACTAAAGTTTCTGGCCACCACAGAGAAATGCTGACCCTGAAGAGTTAATACACTTGGGTTGTCAATCTATGAGCAGAGTTGGGATTATTAATTCCAGGTGTAGACATTTCAAGACCTGAAGACAAAGATAGCAAAACGTAGTTGAATTTAAGATTTTGTTTCTTTGTGGGGGTGGGGGGGGCAGAGAGAGAGAGAGAGAGAGAGAGAGAAAGGTTAGATCTTAACTGAAAGCAAAACTCAAGTGTCCCAAGATTATTGAGATATGAACACCAAAAACTGCTTAAGTGTAAGGTTGCTATGAAACAGATACACTCTATCTGTAAAACTGATGTAATTAGTGAGAACTGACAAACTGAAAAATTTCCTTTGGATTATCATTTTTTCTCAATTCCTAACTCAATAAATTCACACAATACAAAATTCACAGAACACAAAAGATGTTGAATTGTTTATATTGCTTTGGAACTCTATTTATAACAAAAGCTATAACATTTAAATTTAATTCAATCAGTGAGCTTGTAATTAGTGTTTGAACAAACCACTGCACTCTCAAATTTAACATACCAGATGTGGTCATTAACATACCACAATATGTGTATATCTTTTAATATTGCTAAATTAGAAAGAATACCTGAGATGCATACAAAAATAAATAATACTACTTGATTTATATGTTCTTGAATGTTTGTATTCAATTATTTCTCCCACTTAACAGGTCCAACTTAACTCTGTGCAAATTTCATTTCACTATTTACTGAATGGAGATGTTATTAGACCACCATAACTTCAATTTGTTTCACCTTATTGATGCTGCTGTTCTTCCCATTGAGTGATGGTACTATAAAAGAGTACATTCTCTTTTTTTTTTTTTTTAATGTATGTTAGTCACCATACAGTACTCATTAGTTTTTGCTGTGGTCCATGATTCATTGTTTGCACGTAACACCCAGTGTTCCATATGATTTGCGCCCATCCAACATGGGTGTCACCTATCCCTCCATCTCCCTCCCCTCTAAAACCCTCAGTTTGTTTCCCAAAGTTCATAGTCTGTCATGGTTCATTTCCCCACGGTACCCCCCTACATTTTTCCCTTTCTTCTCTTAATGTCCTCCATGCTATCGCTTATGCTCCACAAGTAAGTGAAACCATATGATAATTGTCTTTCTCTGTTTGACTTATTTCATTTAGCACCATCTTCTCCAGTTCCAACCATGTTGATGCAAATGTTGGGTATTCATCTTTTCTGATGGCTGAGTGATATTCCATTGTATATATATGGACCGCATCTTCTTTATCTATTCATCTGTTGAAGGGCTCCTTCCATAGTTTGGCTCTGTGGACATTTCTGCTATGAACAATTGGGGTTCATGTGGCCTTTCTTTTCACTATATCTGTATCTTTGGGGAAAATACCCAGTATTTCAATTGCTGAGTCATAGGGTAGCTCTAATTTTAAGTTTTTGAGGAACTTCCATACTCTTTTCCAAAGTGGCTGTACCAACTTGTATTCCCAAAAACAGTGTAAGAGGGTTCCCCTTTCTCCACATCCTCTCCATTTGTATTTTCTTGCCTTGTCAGTTTTTGCCATTCTAACTGGTGTAAGGTGGTATCACAATGTAGTTCTGATTTGAATTTCCCTGATGGCTAATGATGTTGAACATTTTTTCATGTGTCTGTTAGCCATTTGTATGTCTTCTTCAGAGAAGTGTCTGTTCATGTTTTCTGCCCATTTTTTGACTTGATTACTTGTTTTGTGGGTGTTGAGTTTGAGAAGTTCTTTATAGATATTTGATACCAGTCCTTTACCTGCAGTGTCATTCACAAATATCTTCTCCCATTCTGTGGGCTGCCTCTTTGTTTTGTTGACTGCTTCTTTGTTGTGCAGAAGATTCTTATCTTGATGAAGTCCTAAAAGTTCATTTTTGCTTTTGTTTCCCTTGCCTTTGGAGATATATCTTGAAAGAAGCTGCTTTGGCCAATGTCAAAGAGTCTACTGCCTATGTTTTCCTCTAGGTTTTTGATGGATTTCTCTCACATTGAGGTCTTTCAACCATTTAGAGTTTAATCTTTTTGTATGGTGTAGGAGAATGGTTGAGTTTCATTCTTTTATATCCAATTCTCCAATTCTGTCCAATTTTCCCAGAACCATTTATTGAAGAGATTTTCTTTTTTCCATTGAATATTGTTTTCCTGATCTGTGGGAGTTTAATTGACCATAGAGTTCAGGGTTCATATCTGGTCTCTCTATTTTGTTCCATTGACCTATGTGTTTTTGTGCCAGTACCATGCTGTCTTGGTGACCACAGCTTTATAATAGAGCTTGAAATCAGGAAACATGATGCTTCCAGCTCTGCTTTTCTTTTTCAACATTTCCTTGGCAATTCAGGGTCTTAAACTGATGGCACAGATCATCAGGTTGAAAAATGAAACTCAGAAAATAATTTACTTATCAAATCAGTCAGTCACGAAACATGTATCAGGTGACTATTACATGCCAGGCATTACACTAAGTCTATGAACCTATAGATAAAAGGCATAAGACCCACCTTTAAGCAGTCTTAGTCTAGCGAGGAAAAGAATTTGAGGTATTCACATTGTTGATACAAGACAGTACACAGAAAGATAGAGAAGGGTAAAAGATGTCAGACCTTCAGCTCTATACATAGTCACTGACACTTAACAGGGTACCTTAAACTGAATATACAGAGCAAGGAGAAACTAAACAATGGAGGGAACTCTCTACACATATCTGGAGGCACAAAATCCAATACACCATTGAAAAGAAAGTTAAAAAGTCAAATGCCTTTTGTAAATGATCTAGGCATCTTACCCTTTGAACTCACCAAGAGTTCTAAATATGAAAGTATTACCATGTTTTCACATTTAAAAGGTTTTGAGTTATGTGTATTTGTAGCGGTAAAAAGACCCCTAGACTACTGGCATGCACCTTCCTCTTTGTCCAAGACTTGGACTTTACCCCACCATGTCTGCAAAAGCTTATAATAGTGTCTCTTGCCTCCAATTATACATAGAATTAGAAAAGCAGATGAATTAGGAGGTAGAGGAAGTAGGGAAGTCATTCTTAAACTCAAGATATCTGAGGATGAATTAAAAAATTAAGAAATGTTAACTAAACTACATGTGATATAGATGGGTTTCAGCAGTGTTCTTTGCTTATGACTCTTGCCATATAAGCTTCACTATGAAACTTGCCAAGAATAAGGACACCAGAAACCATTATTTTATGAAAATCTTTGAATTTGTGTGAGAGTACGCAATTTTTAAGTGTGTTTTTTAAAGATTCAAAAGTACAATAGGAATGAGCATGCTTTATCTGACATAAAGACAAAAAGATTCTCCCTTCAACCTCCCATTGATCTGTTCCCATATGATCAAACACCACAGACAACCTTAAATAGAACAGACTAAGAGTGTGAGAGAACTCATTTGCATTAACATTTTTCCAGAGCCAGCCCCATGTTCAATCTAAGAAAAATACATAATGCATATGGAAATATATATATGTATGAAATATAACATATCTGTCTATATTGGTATCATAGTTTTAATTACATCTCTGCCTCCACACATCTGCATTTCTACTCATTCAAAACGTTCTTTTTTTAGTCAGACGCACCATTAAATTATTTAGTCTTTCTCAGACTGTTGCCATTGGAAAATGAAGAGATTCCGACAATGTTCGAACAAAATATAGCCATTGAACCTGCCTTAATAAATTTTTAGCTTTCAAAGAGCATTTTAAATCACAAATAACATTCTAGTACCTGCAAGCTGATTTGTATTCCATGGAAAATGTATTATAATCCTTCCCTGAAACTAATAATGATTTTAATGAAATTGCATTGACTTTGGAGGTTTCACCATTTACAAGTTGCTTAATTCAGTCTTAGTAAAATCATTCATTACTCCTTGCAAACATCAGCAGGAGAACTATACAGACAATTATTAGATTATACCAGATTTAAAGGTTGCTTTTATTGTCATCGTGATAGAAAAAAATCAAAGAAGAAAGTCTACCTTTTCTTAAATATTGCACTGTACTTAGATTGCAGTTTAAATACTTGGTGTGGGTGGAAAGGCTGGTGTATGGGCTACAGATAGCTTTCTCCAGTCATTAGTTTCAAGATTATTTACTTTGTTACACAGGAGCTACCTCCTTTTAATGTGTTTGCTTCCTCAACCCTTGAGAACATTTTTCCATGACCTGAATAAAAAGAGAGAAGAACCTTACCACCCAGAACCCCATTTCCTAAATTAAATACTTCATTTATTTGAGAAGGAGCTGCTCTCAATTATAGTCACTGAAGTTCAGCAAGCAATTAGATGATTAATCCCATTTACAATATAAACCTGAAAACAGCTGTTACTTATAAAGAAAAGTAACATAAAGTACATATCCTAACTCCCCTATCCACTGACTTAATCAATCAATCAATAAATATATATTGATTAGAAATATTTTGGAGGAAGCAACATTTTATATGTGGTTTCCCACTGCAAATATTTTACAGTTTAGTCACACTGAAATCATATTGAAATTCATTAATGGAAAAGCCTAGCAAATTAGAAGAGTGGCTACCAGTATGCGTGAAGGATGAGTTCATGGTTTTCTGGTTGTTTATAATAATAATGTATGCTTCGGATTAAAAAGTATCAGGACTAGAAGATACTTCCCATCATTTATGCATCAAAGTCTCTACTTTGTCCTAGAAACAATACAGCTATCCTCATCACTGAAATACATTCCTGAAATGATGGTAGCCAGAGATGAGGCTAGCAAGGGACTCTAGCCATTCTAAGCTTAGATTTTAACTATAGGCACTGGGGGATGAAACCAAAGTTGGCAAGAAAGGAACAGATGCCGAGAGCAGACAAAATGGGTGAAGGGGAGCGGGAGATACACACCTCCATTTACAGAATGAATAAGTCATGTGAATAAAAGGCAGAGCATAAGGCATACAATCAATGATATTGTAATAGTGATGTAATAAGACAGATGGCAACTATACTTGTGGTGAGCATAGCAAAGTATATAAAACTGTCAAACACTAAGTTGCACACCTGAAAATAATGTAACATTATGTGTTGACTATACTTAAAAGAAAAAAAAAAAAGACATGATCTCTTGCAGAGGTTCCAAAAGCAATAATGATTGCCAGAGTTATGCCAGCCAAAGGTAGGATAAAAAGAAGAGATCAAATTTAAGGCATATTTCTGAGGTAAAATTGACAGAAGCTTTTGCTTACTTAGTTCTGTAGAGTGAAGGACAAAAGATGAATCAAGTAATACTATGAGTTTTCAGACTTATATAACCAAGAATATGGTGGTGCCATTAACTGAGATGAAAAAAGTTCAGGAAATGGAAGAGAAAATGAGTTTAGTTTTTAACTGTTTAGTTTGAGATTACTGCAATATATTTAGGGGGTAATATTCCACGAGTTATTGAAACTATTAGCCACAGCTTAGGGAAAAAAGAATAAGAATCAAGATGTGGGTCCCTGAAGCCATATGGGAGAGAGTATCAAACATGAAATATGGAGAAGAACCATAATATGGATCTCAAGGGCTAGACTTTAAAGCATTAGTCAGAGAAGGAGGCATGGTGAGGTAAGCAACTTATTAAGGAGCAATGGCAACAGTTTCAGTATTCCTAAGTTATTAAAAGAAAAAAACAAAAGAGTACTTACATTTTGAAATCCATTATTTGAATCACAGTAAGTAACCTCTGGACTGTCAAAACATGCAAGTGCCCATATTCATCAACTCAAGTGCCATAAATGAAGTCTTCTATCAGCCTCTTCAGCAAAATAACTTTTTACTAATATAATATATTTAAGCAGGCCTTAAAACAATAGTTGGAAGAATGCAAGGTAAGCAAATTTTGAAGTTTATTAAATCTGACAATTTAGTATTTATGGAAACTGCAAGTGCTGAGTATAATTGGACTTAACTATTGGCTTATGTTTAATGAGTTGTGAATTTAACTTCATTACTATAGTTTTGCCTGCACTTTGAGCACAGTTGACCAAACTAAGGAAAAATTTTGAGCGGTATCTTCTACCTCACCAAACAACCATTGACGTGACCTAAAACCACTGGGTTAAAAAATATGGGTTCTTTCATTTCACAAAAGAGATAAGCTTTTGTGAATATCACTGAAACACAGAGGTCAGAGTCAGAAAATCTGGGTTTCAAATCCAGATCTTCTAGTTATTTTGGGACTTTGGGCCAAAGTTACTAAAGTAACTTCCCCCAGTTACTTTGGTTTCATCCCCAAGTTACTAAACCCCCTGAAGCCCGTTTTTTTTTTCTTGAAAATAAGAATGATGTCAATGACTAGAGATTGTTATGTGGATGAAGAGAGAATGTACCTAAAACACCTAGCAGAGTCCTCTGTGCATGCTACGCAATTGATGTGTGTTGGCTGTGTTTAGCCTTGGGGCCCTGACTTTCTGCTTCAACAGACACAAACTAGTTGGAGGCCTTTCTTCTCATCACCATGAACTTCAGCAACATAAGCATATTCTATTTACTAATTGTTGATCATCCAAACTGGTACTTGTTACCTTTCTGATACAATGGGTGGCACACAATTAAGAAGCATGTGGAGAGCCATAGAATGGTTGAGTCCTTTCTTGGGGAGGGGGGTTGTACAGATTGTCCTATGTCAATCTCAAGAATCTAGAAGGATCTTGCTTTCCACTTCCATTGTATGTCTCTATAAGTTGGAGAAAAATGAAAAAAAAAAAACATTGTTGGGGGAGAGATACCTGGCTGGCTCAGTAGGCAGAGCATGTGACTCTTGATCTTAGGAATGGTTGTGAATTCAAGTCCCATGTTGGGTAGGGAAATTAGTTAAAAATAAAATCTTAAAAAAATGAAGGGGTCACACATATGAACCAAATCTCCAAGAAGGAATATCTCCAAGAATTCCTTTTGGAATGTAGTGATGAGAAGGCTGAAGGGTATTCAGAAAAGAGGAAAAGATAAAGGGGGTGGGGATTGGTTTGGATGGGAGATTTCACAAGCACAGACACACACACATTAAAACAAAAACAAAACCCATACTAGCCAATCAGCATGAGTCTATAATTAGAGAACACTAATGTAAGCAGCCTAACCCTTTTTTTTTTTTTTTAATTTTTCTTTAGTCCTCTCCTTTTTAAAGAGGGGAATACAGGCCAAGAGGAGGAAAATTACCTGAGGAGAGCATTTACGGGGCCTCTGAACCTGACAAGTGAAGAGATGTGAAGCATTTGTAAACACATATCTTTCTAATGTGAAGGCATCAGGAATCCAGGTCATATGATATATAAGAGAGCTAAAATGAGTTTTTAATTCATTCCAAGGAGTAAAACTGTAATTCTAGGAGAAGGGAAACCAACCCCAGATGCCATTTAGTGTAGCAAGAATTACTATGCTTTTATGGTCTTTAGTAATCCTGAAATCTATCCTGCCTTGTTCTCTTCTTCTCAACAACTCTCCTTCCTCTACTCCACAAGATCACACTAAATATTATTTTTATTTTATTTCCTTCTAGAAAGGTTATTTTTATGTCTATACAATAACTTTCTCTTTCATATTTCTTCAGTTGTAACAATTTCAACTTCAGAAACTTTATAAAAATATTCATAAAACCCATCATTCAGACTATGATTGAATCCAGGTTAATAAAATAGCACAATAATAAAATCTACACAATTACAAAGTAAAGTGAAGATCTTACTATTTCTCTATTCACTTGGACAATATGAAGAGTTAAACTACATTATTCAAGGCTGAAAGTGAAATTTGTAGATTTGAATTATCCATTTTACCTATCTTAAACAGAAATGAAAAGCTGCATAATATGAAACTTTAGCAAAGTATTCTGCTTATGGTAGAAGAGAAATAGCATAACATATCCCCAATAAGGAATTTGGGCAAGAAGAGCATGATATATTTACAAACCCTAGAATGACACTTAGCAAAGCATCCCTGCAGGGCATTTCAGGGCCACCTGGTCACCCAGAAAAGGATACTCCTTCTTAAGCTTATTATCAGAGAATCATTTAGTATCACTCAGAGACCTTCAGAGTCCCTCCCACATCTTCATCTGGCTTATTCCTCCCTGCTGCATGGCATCTGGGATCTGAATTAGCTGTCCACATTTATCAAATTAGCCAGAATGCAGGAAAATCTCCACTGGGTTTTGTGATGACCAGCTATCACCATTAGATTAGTGATGGCAATGGATGATGTAAATAAAATTTTTTAAATGTGCCTAAGGATAAAAATAAGGAAAGGAAAATACTCTCTTGATTATCTTAATTCTGGAGGCTCTAATGGGCATATTTCTTTAGTGGTCTTTATGACTTGGGCCATATGTTCTTTATCTCTACCATCGGGAAAGGATAAGTGGTCCGAAGAGAGAAATCAGCAGGAGCTGATATGGCTGAGGCATTTTACATACTGGTGAGATTCTGGGATGATTTCTCAATGAATAAACTAGATGAAGAACAGGCTTCTCAGTGTTTTCCACATGGCACCCCTGAAGTCAGAGGACCAAGGTCATCTGTGGGCAAAGCCCAAAGTAACCACGAAAACATCAAAAATCTTATGTCAATTTGTCTCATTTTAAAGGTAAATGATAATTTTATATTTAACCTCATATAAATGCAATGTGATTTTAATACTAAAATAATGCTCTCCCCCCCCCCCCCGAATCTCTGAGTAAAGCTGATGTTCCAGGAAGAGGAGTTGTGTTAATTTTCACAACTGCACATATACTTAGCTGAGTCCAGGACCTGAGCATTAAGTAGCCCTGGACTGAGTGATCAGTAAATCATTTCAGAAAGGGCAGTGGCACAGTGTAGAAAAGGATATAGACTTTGAATGCAGAGTTAGTTCAAAGTCAGTTTCCTCTATAAACATTGTGGTTTGGGGAATTTCAGCTTACCTTAATTTCTACAACTATAAATTGCTGAAAATATAACCTATCTGGTAGGATTATCATGGGAATAAAATGAACTAATATATGACAAGCAGGTAACATGACACTTGAAAACAGAGTGAATGTTCAATGCATGCATGGAAATTCTCATTACTGTGTACAGGTCTCTCTCATCATCCACACACATAATCTACAGAGAATGAGTGATGAGCAGGAGCATCCTTCATAAAACAGGGCACTTAAAAAAGTAAAATGAAAAACTAAATTAACAGAAGTCCAACTTTGACTACCATACGTTTCTTAGTAAAATAAAATAGAGTTAAATAATGATAGTTATTTAACTATCATTAGTTAATGTTCTGGGTACTAAATTACTATACCATACCATGGTTTGCCATGAATTCATAGAAATAGAAGGGACCTTGATCATCACATATTTTTGTCTCATCCAGTTGACATCTCTCTTCTTTTTAAACCATATTTATTTCTTCCTTATACAAATGATGTATAGAGAAAAACATTTCAAGTCATCTCCCTCCCTCAAAAATTCCCAAACACATGTGGAATGAGATAAGCTTAATTTTATAGTAAGCCCTGATTGTGAGTTGAGCTGCTAAGTTCACTGACCTGCAGGCTTTCCAGTAGACAAATGGGAGAAAAATTCCCTACCGACCCCTCAGAACGGGTATGAAATTAAATAGTATAATACGCAGAATAAAGTGGCTTGTAAGCATAAAAAGACTAAGTATTTTAAATAGAGATAAAACTTCACAGGATCGCTGCAAAAAGCAAAAGAGATATTTTGGAAAGCATTTATATAGAGCTTGGTACATAGTAAGGGCTGAATAAAATGATGGCTAATATTATCAACTCCAGTCTTCAGGGGGAAAAACAAACAAACAAACAAAAAACCAAAAGAAAACCCTGAAGCATTTAAAAAGGTTAGGGGTTTTGGTTAACATCATGTTGCCATTTAGTATTGATTCCAGGATGAGATCCTAGGCTTCCTGACCACCATCCCAGTATCCTGTCCATATCACTTGGTTTCCTGTACATGCCTGAATCAAGGTTAAGACAAGAGCTGAAGTTCCTTTCTCCTGAAAACTTTTATTAAGCAGAATAAAAATTTAGTCATTCTACATGCACAGGGAAATGGCATTGTGTTACACAAGAAGGGGATATGATGAGCACCACAGAATGACACTGCAAGTATTGATTCATAAATGCTCAGTTTAATAGCCCTGTGGCAAGTCCCTGTTTTGGTATGTCACTGTGGCTTCATTCACTATTTTAAGCAACATGGACATTATTCATTAGTCTAGTTTTACTGTATTATTATATCTAATTTTCAGAAGTGCTTCTGTTTCTTGACATTTAAAAAAAATCCATATAACCATTTCATTAAATTATATAACAGGAAGCGATCCTGTCTAGATGAGAAGGGGAAAAAAAAAATACAAACAAAGCCCAGAAAAAATAACTCTATTATCCAAATGTTACCATACTGGAATAATTTTTTTTTTAAGATTCATTTATTTATTTGAGAAAGACAGAGATAGCAAAAGTGGGGGAGAGCAGAGGGAGAGAGAAACAGAGAATCCTCAGGCAGGCTCCCCACTGAGAATGGAATCTGACACAGAGCTTGATTCCAGCACCCTGATATTATGACCTGAACTGAAATCAAGAGTAGGTTGCCTAACCAACTGAGCCATCCAAGCATCCCTAGATGTAAATTTTTATAAGACCAAATAATT
>NW_028133439.1:0-10637 GCF_964662115.1 Mustela nivalis
ACGGATGGAATGATGTTTGAAATTTGTTTCAAAGTACAGGATAAGGAAAGTGGAAGAGGGAGAGATATATAGGGTAGGACTGGCAATTCAATAATGGCTTCAGGGGCTGGTGATGGGACCATGGGGGGTGTGGGTATTATGCCATTCTTTTTTTTTCCCCCTGTGAACATAGGAATTTCCCAATAATTAAAAAAAAAAAATTAAAAGCCATTATGTCCTTTTACTCCACAAAGCTGATCATCTGACCCTTCCCTACCCTGATAGTAAACTGAAAGATTGTTTCCTCATTTGGGTAGGAAAAAGATCTCTGTAATAGAATACATTGGGCAATGTTAAAAGCAGATTCATGCTGAATGCAGGGGGATTAAGTAAATTGTTTAGGGAATGGTGAGCCCCTACTTCCCCCACACCCTACTGGATAAATGGAATGCTACCAGGCAGGTGTATATCTTCCACACATGATCCTAGAAGATCTTTCTCAGGGAAATGTGACCTTCCCAAGAGGAAAGACCTAAAGACACTGACATTGTGAGTTCCACAAGGAAACAACCCAAGTAGATTACCCCAGGGTCTCACCACTTCTGATCAGCTTTTTAGTACCTCACTTAAATAAATAGATCAAGAACCACTAGACATTTGAGGAAGTCTTCTGACATAAAAGAGACAAAAACAAATAGAGCTGGTAGGGGATTTGAAAGAAAAGCCATGCAAAGGAAAGAAAATTAAACAAAACAATACTAGCATACTCAAGAGATAAGGTATTTCTTCCATGAAGCAAAAATAAGATGCTATTTTTAGAAGTCCAGGATCAAAAAGGACTCTTGGAAATTAAAAATGATAGTAGGAATGAACAATGCAACAGTAGGGTTGGATGATGAAGTTGAGGAAATCTCCCATAAAGTAGAGCAAAAGGACAAAGATAAAAATACAGAAAAGATGAGGTTATATAAATACTGAAGTCTAGCGGCATCTGGGTGGCTCAGTTGTTAAGCAGCTGCCTCAGCTCAGGTCATGATCTCAGGGTTCTGGGATGGAGACCACATCTGGCTCCCTGCTTAGCAGGAGGCCTGCTTCTTCCTCTCTCTCTGTGTCCCTTGTTCCCTCTCTCTGTGTTCCTCTCTGTTAAATAAATAAATAAAATCTTAAAAAAAAAATTGACATCTAAGAGATGCAAAATCTCAATAGAGGCATTCCAGAAGTAGAGAATGAAAAAAATAAAGGATAGACAATTATTAGAGAAATAATATTTTCCAAAGCAGAAGTAGACATTTCCAAACTTAAAGGTTCCAGTGAGTAGCCCAGAAAAACGGATTAAAATTAACCTTTGCCAAAGCACATCATTGTAAAATTTCAAAACTCTGGTAAAAGATCCTACAAATTTCCAGAGAGTAAAGACAAGTCATGTACAAAGGTCAAGAATCAGAATGCATTTCTTCTTACCCACCCAGTTAAATCTTGTATCACTCTTTAGGATACTCAGTCAACTAATCTATTCATGGGAGACTCCTAATGGGAACACACAGATGTGTGTATATAAAAAATCTGAACCAATTATCCAGAAAAATTAACCTAGGCCCCCATTCTTAACTATGCATGATCAGGCACAAGAAGAAAACCACGATAAAAGAGAAAGGCCAAGGTGAATGAAACAACTATTCCCAGGAAAAACAGACATAATTCAAGAGACGCTAGGGAAATTACTCTCTGTATTTTCAACAGATTTGAGAAGATAGGGACTGCAGGCATTAAACAAGAAGAGACAATGAAACAGGAACCAGGAACCATCTCAGATTAATTATCAGGACAAAATTCAAGGTAAGGGTTTGAAGGTAAACATAAGGAAAGATGGAACAGAGCGAGATAAAAGTTGGGAGAAAAATGAGAGAGGATCAATGCAGGAGACCCACCATCTGAATAATTGGAGTTCATAAATAAATAAATAAATAAATAAATAATAAAAAATGGAAAAAACACAGGGAAAGACATATCAAACAAATAATAAAAAAAATTTATCAAAACTGAAGGACTCTCTAGGTCGAAGGAATCTCTAAGTTGAAGGACTCATTTGGAATGCAAAGCTGAATAAATGAGAAAAAGATGACTATCTACAGTCAATGTTGTGAAATTTCAGACCACCAAGAATAAATAGAAAATCCAAGAAATTTCCAAGAAGAAACAATGTTATGTACAGAAGAATGAGAATGAGATTAACATCAGATTTCTCTCTGGGGACACTGAATGGTAGAATATAGTGGAATGAAGCCTTAAAAGTTTTTTTTTTTTTTTTAACTATTTTATTTATTTGAGAGGGAGAGTAAGAGTTGGGGGAGAACTCCCTACTCAATCAATGTGGGGCTTGATCCCAGGACCCTGGGATCATGACCTGAGCCAAAGGCAGATGCTTAACTGACTGAGCTATCTAGACACTCCAAAGCCTTGAAAGTTCTGAGGGAAAATTACTTACTACTGACAATTCTCTAGTCATATAAGGCATAGTAGTATTTCCAGATATAAAATCAGGAGGCTTACCTTTCAAGTTATTTTCTAAGTAAGCTACTTGAGAATGTACACCATCCAAAAAGGGTGAAAACAATCCTCCCCACCCCACCCCCCACCATCACTAAAAAGAAAAACACAAGATAAAAAGTAGAGTCAACTCAGAAGTCCATTGAAATGCAATCCCAGAATAACAGTTGTACAGTGAAGCTGGAAAGTGGTTTTTTCCTTATTAGAACTGAAAGGCAGCTCCAATCAGAATGTTTTCAATGAGAGGAATGAAATAGACCAGAGTAACAGAATGACCAAGAAGCCCGATCATGTTAATGACTTGATGAAGAAAACATACATCTCTTCCATCAGTAAGAAGAAAGTAAGGCAATTAGAAATAAAAGCTAAAAAATTATGTAAGAAACTTATGGCCAAACAGGAAGCAAACCAAAATGTGGTGTGATTTTAATCTTGATTCTGTAACAATTAACTTGTGGAACCAGCAGATAAAACAGGGAAGTCAACTCTGCTTGCAGAAGAGAATGTGAATGTTGTCATCCTTGACGTTGTCAGAGTTTACCTGATTAAGTATGGAGGTGGGAGTATAGAGGACAAGTATAAGAGAAGGTAGGGATATTGATATCTTCATCTAACGTGGAGGAGATCTTGAGTTACAGGCTGATGGAAGATCAAACACGAGCTCAAAAAAATTTTAAAGTACAAATAGAAGAAGCAAAAATACAAAGCAAGTACCAAAATGGAGTCAGGAGGAGGGAACTCCTTATCTTCCACAATAGGGAGTCAGATAATGTCTTAAATTAAATCAAGAAATACCAGTGTGGGGGCGCCTGGGTGGCTCAGTGGACTAAAGCCTCTGCCTTTGGCTCAGAGCATGATCTCAGGGTCCTGGGATGGAGCCCCGCATCAGGCTCTCTACTCAGCAGGGAGCCTGTTTCCCCCCTCTCTCTGCCTGCCTCTCTGGCTACTTGTGATCTCTCTCTGTCAAATAAATAAATGAAATCTTAAAAAAAAAAAGGAATACCAGTGTATTATATATATTATCATTATATTTTATATATTATATTTACTATATTACTATATTTATGTATTATATAAATATATATATATATTATTATTGGTGAATATCTAGTAGTATATATATAGAAAAAACATTCTGGGAGACTATTCACCAAATTGCTAATCTCTGGCTAGAAGAGAGGGGAGTCCCATTTCTATTATTGCTAGTGTTTTAATAATAATTAAAAATAGAAAACCTCAAAAACATTAGAATTGTGTAATCTTATGGTGTATTGCATGAATATGAATTTGAGTCCTGAATTCCTGAAGCATAACTCCATACAATAAAAGTCTGATAAATGACTTGGGAGTTACCAGTAATAAAAAGGCGTTTCAGTGTGTGAGTTTCTCTTCTCTAAAGCAAACACCCTTTCACTCAGTTTGGGTGAATCATAAATGGCAAAAGATTCCATGTGTCTGATTTGCTTGTCTTTGAGAAATGTGATTGTTTAGAAAACACTTAAAGTTTTTTTGTTTGTTTGTTTGTTTGTTTGTTTGGTGGGGGTAGGAGAAGTGGGAGAGTCATAACATTTAACAGTTATTAAAACTTATGGGAACTTTTTTATTTATTTATGAAGTTCTGGTTACTACCTATATATTCAGCTGAATAAATTTACGAGGGAAAGTCTTCTCTGGGAGGCGGCGGTTTAAATACAAACACCTCTAGATTAAGCACAGTTATTTAAATGACACTTTTACAAAGGGTTTTCACAGATAACATCTTCCATACCAGTAATTCTTATAAAAACAGCATGATGTTGATATTGTATCTATTTTATAGAGAAAGAAATTGAAGCTCAGAAATGTAAGGCAATCACCCATGATCACATAACCAGCGAATAGGGGAGTATTTAAGCCCATTCAGCTGATGCCAGATCTACTCACAGTTGTATCCCTAATGTGGGGGATCACTGAAGGATTCATTGTTCTGGGTTTACCCTGGTTCTTATATGCCTTGGGTTCTTAGATCTCTGTACATTTTAAGGAAAGGAAACTCTGGTGATTGTTAAAAAGATTTTGTGACATGTCTCTAGTCTTGAGGAAAGGTAGGGAAGGGAGTGTTTGGGTCATCAAGATATCAGAATCCAGGGTGCCTGGGTGGCTCAGTGGGTTAAGCCGCTGCCTTCGGCTCAGGTCATGATCTCAGGGTCCTGGGATCGAGTCCCACATTGGGCTCTCTGCTCAGCAGGGAGCCTGCTTCCTTCTCTCACTCTCTATCTGCCTGCCTCTCTGCCTACTTGTGATCTCTGTCTGTCAAATAAATAAAATCTTAAAAAAAAAAAAAAAGATATCAGAATCCAAAGGATGCTTGGAAGTGATTTTTTTTTTTTTTTTTTCTGGGTGGGAGACACTCCACCATCACTGATTGGAAGGTGAAGACGCAGGTGCAGATGTGGGAGACTTGAAAATGATTTTTTTTATGGGACTTTTCTAGACGGATTTCCAAGGAGAATACCTACCCTAATAACCAGGTATACTGTAGACAGGGCCTTTCTCTCTCTTTGCCTGTGGCCATAAATCTGGCTTGCCAACTACAGATACCCTTCTAGCAAAACTCTAGGAACGTTCTAAGCTGAGTGACCAAGGGTCAAGTAGGCAACTCTTTCTTTTGAACCTGCAGTCCAATTCTTCCCAATAAGAAGAGAACTAGCTCTTCATCAAAAAAACAAAAGCAAAAACAAAAAAAAACCCTAGTGCTACCCCAATACTGTATTTCAGGCACAGACAAGTTCATAGCTTGCCTAAGTCATGCACTGTTGGCACCAGTCCCCCAATAACCCGTTTCCCTCCTGCTTAAATAGGAATTATTCTGCAAAGGATTGCATTCAGATTGTGGAAACTACTTTAGGGGAAGGATGCATTAGGTAATGGATGGGTTCCATAAAACATCTCTAATGATTCTTAGCTCTACCCTTTTTCGAAGGAAGGCATTCTCCTAAGACCAGCCCAGTGGAATTATCAAAGTATTCCATTCAGATGCAATATAGTTTATTTGAGATAACAATATTCAAGAGTCTTAATTTTCATCAATGACTAGAGAATCCAACCATAATCCGAATGCAATGTAGTAAGTACAGTTTTTCTCCTTTGCAGCTAGTGCTTTCCTTAGAATAAAACTGTATTCCCATATGGTTCCAAAGACTTTGACTTATTAGAGAGAGGCATGGTAGTCCTGTCCTGGGCTTAGTTAAGACATCACAGACTTTGCTCGCTGAGCAAACTGCAGTGTCTAAATTGATTATACCTCTAAGTGACAACTTAAAATGAAAACTCACAGCAGAAATAGATGTGGCTTGTTGAGAAAGCTGTTCAAGTCTTTGCAAAAAGCAAGTTTTGGGGCTGCTTTATGAGAAAAAAAGTTACCAGCCATACATCCTGAGTATCAAATTTAAATTGGTAATGCTCCTGAATGGATCACAGCTCATTTTTGGAAACGCTTTAGAAACTTGAAGCTTAAGACATATGCAAATCTTTTTCTATGTGCATCCAGGTGAAGCAGCCAAACCCTTCCCCTTGTCCCCTAAACGTAAGCCCTCAGTGTAGCTCTTCTGTCCTATTTATACATTATTTGCTTTATGTGGTGGTTTCCACTACCAGACATGAGCCACAAAATTCAGGGCCATACCCTATTGACCTTTTAAAATTCTTTGCCGGGGGCACCTGGGTGGCTCAGTAGGTTAAAGCCTGGGCCTTCGGCTCAGGTCATGATCTCAGAGTCCTGGGATTGAGCCCCACATCTGGCTCTCTGTTCAGCGGGGAGCCTGTCTCCTCCTCTCTCTCTCTGCCTGCCTCTCTGCCTACTTGTGATCTCTGTCTGTCAAATAAATAAATAAAATCTTTAAAAAATAAATAAAATTCTTTGCCAAACAGCTTGATTCAATAATGGACAAAGGACTTAAATAGACATTTTTCCAAAGACCTACACATGGCCCACATGCACATGATAAGATGATAAATGTCATTAGTCGTGGGGGGAAATGCATTATTAAAACCATAATGAGATACCGCTTCATGGCCACTAGGATGGCTACTGTCAAAAACCAGAAATGATGAGGAGGATGTGGAGAAATTGAAACCCTTGTGTATTCTTGGTGGGAATGTAAAATGGTGTGACCATTATGGAAATCAGTGCAGTGAGTCCTCAAAAAATAAAAATAGAATTATCATAGGATCTCGCAATTCCACTTTTGGGTATCTACCCCCAAAGAATCGAAAGCAGGGTCTTGAAGAGAGATTTGTACACCCGTGTTCACAACAGTATTATTCACAATAGCTAAAACATGGAAGCAACCAAGATGTCCATCAACAGCAGATGAATGGATTAGCAAGTGTGGTCTCTCCAGACAATGGAATATTACTCAGTCTTAAAAGGGGAGAAAATTCTAACATATCTGCTACAAAGTGGATTAGTTTTTTTAAAGATTTTATTTATTTATTTGACAGAGATAGCAAGAGAAGGAACACAGCAGTGGGGGTGGGAGAGGGAGAAGCAGGCTTCCTGCCGAGCAGGGAGCCTGACTGGGGGCGGGGGTCGATCCCAGGACCCTGGGATCATGCCTAAGCTGAAGGTAGACACGTAACAACTGAGTCACCCAGGCGCCCCCAACATGGATTAATCTTAAGGATATTACATTCAGTGAAACAGGCCAGTTAGAAAAAGACAAAATATCATATGATTCCACTTATATGAGGTCTCTGGGATAGTCAGATTCACAGAGACAGAAAGCAGAATGGTGATTGCCAGGGTCTGGGGGAAGGAGACAGTGGAGCATTGTTAAATGTGTACAGGGTTTGTTTTACATGATGAAATGAGTTCTGGAGATGGGTGATGGTGAAGCACAACATTCTGAATGTATTTAGTCCCACTGACTTTACACTTAAAGGTAGTTAAGATGGCAGATTTTATATTATGCATATTTTGCCATTAAAAAAAAAAAACTGGAGGAAAGAAAACCTGACAGCTCATATCCAAACTACATAATGAATGCCTATAAATCAGTAAGAAAGACAGAGAATCCCATAGGAAAATGGAGAAAAAAACCCCAAAATATTGCATGTGCACTTGGTTAAAGGGATTCTGAATAGCTGAAGTAATACCCTATTAATAATCAGAAAAGGTGGGGCAGCTGGGTGGCTCAGTGGGTTAAGCCTCTGCCTTTGACTCAGGTCATGAACTCAGGGTCCTGGGATCGAGCCCCGCGTCGGGTTCCCTGCTTGATGGAGAGTCTGCTTCCCCCACCCCCTCTGTCTGCCTCTCAGCCTACTTGTGAACTCTCTCTGTCAAATAAATAAATAAGATCTTTAAAAAAATAATAGAAAAGGCAATTTAGGGGCGCCTGGGTGGCTCAGTGGGTTAAGCCTCTGCCTTCAGCTCGGGTCATGATCCCAGCGTCCTGGGATCGAGCCCCACATCGGGCTCTCTGCTCAGCGGGGAGCCTGCTTCCTCCTCTCTCTCTGCCTGCTGCTCTGCCTACTTGTGATCTCTGTCTGTCAAATAAATCAATAAAATCTTAAAAAAAATGCAAAAAAAAAAGACAATTTAATATAATGCTCATATTAGTCAAAATGCAGTTTAACATAGTGTTTACATTAGCCCCAAAGTGGGACCTTCAAATGTCTATGAATGAATGAATTGATGTATAGTTATACTATGCAAACCATAAAAATAGGCGATCTATAGCCACAACACAATAATATGGATGAATCTCAGAAACATCATGTTGAGTTAGAAAAAATCAGTAGCAAAATATTCCAGACTGTATGGATCGATTTACAGAAAGTTCAAAAACAGGCAAAAGAGATACTTAATTGATGAAACTATAAATAGAAGCGACGAAATTCAAATAAGAGGGGCGTGGTTCCCACGGAGGAGGCTGGGAAACGTTGTGATTGGGAGGATGAATGTAGGGGTTTTCTGGGACCTGGAGATGTTCTGTTTCTTTACCTCCTGGTGACTACAGAGGAGTTTCACTTTTCCTTACATGTGTTACATTTCAGAACAAAAATGTTTCTAATACCAAAAAAAAAAAAAAAAAAAAAAAAAAATTCCTTGCACATTGCCAGACACACCGAAGTTTCCTGATAAATGTTTGCTCATATTCTACCTTATAATAAAGAGAGAAAGTGAACTTATGTTATAAATCAGTGCATACAAATGACAAAACCGGTTTCCTGGTGAGGAAAAAATGGGCATCAGCAAACTATTCTGTGGCCTAAGCCCCACCTTCCCCCTCCCTACAGGGAGATCCGAGGCAGACAGAGGGTTGATGCAGTGTAGAGAGATGGACAGATGGACAGAACGTCTACTTGAAGCACGTGGACAGTGCTAAGGACAGGCACCGAAGAAAGGATGAACTTGGGTTGGAAATAGCTATCCTTGAAAATCTTTATCATGTTCACTTAGCAGGAACGGAAGCTAATAATTATAGAAGCATCTCTCCCTCACACACACCAGAACCCCAAATTAACTTAATTTGTTTATATGAATGCCTTTAAATAATGAGGTACACAGCTCCCGCCCCTTTCTTGGTACTAGGGGAATCTTTGTCACATTCATCTGTACTTGTTTCTATTTTTGCACAATCAGGGTAGGATTAGAGCCTTGCCGGAGCTCCACAGAAAGATGAGTTTGATTCAAACACTGTGCAGAATGCAGAGAGCAATGATTTGGTGACTGGTTCAGCGCATCTGTAGGACTGGAGAATTGGGTCACCTCCTTGCCAGCACAAACCCTAGTTAATATTTGTCACAGATGGGCACTTACTACAACTCATCTTTTTTTTTTTTTTTTATAATTAGCACGACTGTGTGTGATTCATGAATTTTCCGGTGAATTCTTTCAGCCTTTCCTCTTGTTAGGATTCCTCTGTCTTCACATTAGAGTCAGCATGTGCTTGGGGAATCAAAAACTGAACTCTCTAAATTCCTGGTATCAGTTTAATCAAATCATAACAAATGTTAGTCTGCTGCCTTCCTTCCCGGATCGTGTTTGTGAGTCACACATTAGCCATATGAGGGGTTGTTCAGTTCTTTTCCTATTAGGGAGAAAGCCCTCCTGTGTGTAGTTTGGACAAGAGGTAGTGCCTAGTTCTCATTACTAAAGTCAAAGTGGCTTTATCTTCCCCTCTTATTGTCCCCTGGCAGCCAGGGCTTCAGGGTCTGGTATAGACTCAGCCTATTGGGAACTCCCTCTAGCGCTTACAATCTTGAGATGTACGGAAGATGGCATTAAGTCCTAGGGGAGCAGGGGTCGTGTCCTGACCATACTGTTTCTCATTAAGAAAAAAATCTTCTCCTTGGCTGTTCAGGTGTTTTGATCATTGCCCATACTCTATTGTGAAATCTAACAAGGATTCTGTAACCTCTCCCCTTGACCTCGCTACCCCCGAAACTCTTCTAATATATCTCATTTTTGCTTAAATTACCTATAACTGTTTTTGACATTCTGGCCAAAGTATCTTTGTTTTGGATTTTGCACATCACTTCTCTCTTCCTAAAGTTGGGGTGATACGAAAGTACCTTTCACAGAGGCTCTCACATGCAAACCCGTATCAGAATCACCCGGAGGGTTTGTTCAACCGTGAATTGTTGGGTCTACCTTCTGAGTTTCTGATGCAGTCAGTATGGGATGCTGCCTGAGAATTTGCATTTCTAACAGTCCTCTGCTGCTGCTGCTGCTCTGTGGGCCACATATTTGAGAACCATTTGCTTAGAATACAGGAGCACTTCCTCTAGCCCTGTCCGAAACTAGCAACAATTTTTAGCCAATACACAATGATTCAGAGTGTTACTTGGGATTTCCTTTGGTTTGTTGATTTCCTTGGTTATTGTTGCTTATATATTACAGATGAGATGCAACAAACTTAGAGAATACTTATTTTTCTAGACCAATAGAATCATGAGATTCTGAGGGAGTAGTAGACCAAAGCCTGGGCATCAACTTTGTTTATTTACAATAAAAATGTCATGTCTGAAAAAATGAGTTGATTATATTCTTAGCAGTGTCTTGATTACTTTTATTAGGATAATCAATTGTTTAAAACACTGCTCATCTAAGTGTCTACTCTGTAAAC
>NW_028133438.1:0-10618 GCF_964662115.1 Mustela nivalis
CCCACTCTTCATAAGAAAGCACTGTCAGACTATTGAGTTATTTCAAACCCTTTTCCATGCATATACTATGTAAGCGACAGTTATGAAAATTCTTTACTCTTAAAAATTACTGAGAATTCCAAACAGCTTTTGACTATGGTGGTTATATTTACTGATACCTATTATATTTGAAATTTTTAATGACAAAATTTTAAACACTTGTTACTATAAACCCAGTCATGTCTACATAATAATACATTTTTACCAGGGGCACCTGGGTGGCTCAGTGGGTTAAGCTTCTGCCTCTGGCTCAGGTCATGATCTCAGGGTCCTGGGATCAAGCCCCACATCAGGCTCTCTACTCGGCAGGGAGCATGCTTCTCCCTCTTTGCCTGCCTCTCTGCCTACTCGTGATTTCTCTCTCTCTCTCTCTCTGTCAAATAAATAAATAAATAAATAAATAAATCTTTTTAAAAAAATCTTCCATGAATAAATAATGGGAATAAAAAGCATAGTATAAGGAATACATAGTGATATTGTAATAGCAATGTAAGGGACAGATGGTAACTACACTTGCAGTGAACATAGCATAGTGAATAAACTTGTCAAATCACTAAGTTCTACACCTGAAACTAATGTTACATTGTGTGTCAACTATACTAAAAAAAAAATCATAAATATATAAATATAATAATTTTCCTACAAAGTTATTGAGAAGAGAGGTATATAATAGAATAGTCAATTTGTGTTTTTTTTCACCCCGTCCCCAAAAAAAGGAATCACTCTCCACCAAGAATTTATCTTTTTACCTCTATTTTTTCCATGTGTGGCAGCCTATCACCACTGTATTTACGGCTTTCAACAAACATACCCTTCTACTATCTACACTTTCATGCAGTTCTCTCCCACATTGATACTGGGGTTGGCAATGTGATCTGTTTTGGCCAAAGGACTTTAACAAGCATAAGCCAGCAGAGGTATGTTCTCTAGAAATACTTCCTCTTTGAAGGTAGCCACCATGCTATAAAAGCTCAGGGATAGACATGAGGCTAAGAAACCACATGGAGAGAGATCTTGGAAGATGAAAGGCCATCTTGGGGATTTTAGCCTCATGTAAGCTCCCAGATAAATACAGCTACACAATTGATTTCAGCTAGACTGATTTCAGCTATACAGAGGCAGAGCTGCCCCCACTGAACCCAGTCAACCCATAAAATTGCAAGAATTCTAAATCTGTGTCATTTTTAAGTTACTAAGTTTTGGGGTAATTTGTCACACAGCAACAGATAACTAATAGAACATACATAGAGAAATTGGTCTCTTTTGGAAAAAAAAAAGTCTGAATATTAACACTTAAGTTAAATCTAATAAGTTAGGGGTTATTACCCATCTTCAAATTTTTTTTCCAATCCTTTAAAATGACTGATTCCAATTTTTGCTATACAAACAATGTTGTGATAAACTTTCTCATATCTCTGCAACTACTTCTATAGGATAGACTAAGGATGCTGGATCAAAGGTTACTTGTGATTAAAATTTAATTGCCCTCCAAGGGCACCTGGGTGGCTCAGTGTGTTGGGTCTCTGCCTTCAGCTTGGGTCATGATCTCAGGGTCCCGGGATCGAGTCCCACATTGCGCTCTCTGATTGGCAGGGAGCCTGCTTCCTCCTTTCTCTCTCTCTCTTTCTCTCTCTGTCTGCCTCTCTGCCTACTTGTGATCTCTCTCTGTCAAATAAATAAATAAATACTTAATTCCCCTCCAAAAGGGTTATATCATGTTACATATCACTAAGAATAGATGAGAGTGCTCATTTCCCTACAACCTAAACAATTGTAGACATTATTAATATTCTTAATTATTGCCAATTTGGGGGCCAAAAAAGCCACAGTGCAGACTTCTACTTGCATTTCTTCGAAAATCTTCTCAAATGTTTATTATTTCTATTTCCTCTTCTGTGAATTTCCTACTCATACTTTGCTTATGTTTTCTTTTAAATTTATATGTACATGAAGAGTTAAAATGGTAGAGGAGTAGGGGACCCTCATTTCTTCTGGTCCCAGGGATTCAGCTAATTATCAAACCATTCTAAACACCTGTGAAATCAATTGGAGATCTGAGAAAAGAATCACTGCAATTCTGCAAATAAAAAAGCAACCACTTTTTGCAAGGTAGGAGGTGCAGAGACATGAATCTGGGGCAAAATATTAGAAGATAAACCTTGGGGGTAGGGAGCTTGCATAAGGCGGCTACTAGAAAGTATGATAAGGAGTGGTGTGTAAAATCAGAACTGTTAGAAGTCTGCTACATTTGTGGACACTCCTGGCCTAAAGGTGCTCAGGTGGCTAAGCAGGGCAAAATCCCAGGTAGGACAGTGTGGTCTCAGTATCCCCTGGGTGACAAAAAGAATGGAGGTGCCTGACTGAAGCAGAGTTTCCAAGCATCAGAGCGGGAAAGTTGACTGAAAACTGCAAGTCTAGGCACAAGCTTTATGCTCTGTGTTGCCGTAAACCACAAACCCTGGCACAGTAGGGTGACTATCATCGGAGCAGGGCCCCAGCAAAACACAGGAGCCTGGCAAGACCCCTTTTCCTTTTCTCTCCACCACCCCCCACCATTGAATCTACAAATTCAATGCAATCCCTACCAAAATATCATCAACATTTTCACAGAGCTAGAAAATCTTAAATCTTAAAATCTGGCTATGCTGGGTCACAGAAAAGACTCAGCATGGCCAGAGAAATGTTGAAAAAGAAAATCAAAGCTGGTGGCATCACAATTCCAGACTTCAACCTCTATTACAGAGTTATAATCATCAAGACAGTACGGTACTGGAACAAAAAACAAACAAACAAACAAAACCAGACACATAGATCAATAGAACAGAATTGAAAAGCCAGAAATGGACCATCAGTTCTATGGTTAACTAATCTTCAACAAAGCGGGAAAGAATACCCAGTGGAAAAATGTCCCTATAACAAATGGTGTTGGGAAAATTGGAAACCCATAAGCAGAAGAATAAAACTGGACCATTTTCTTATACCATACACAAAAATAAACTCAAAATGAATGAAACACTTTAAATGTGAGGAGGAATCCATCAAAATCCTAGAGAACGCAGGCAGCAGAAAATTCTGTGACCTCAGCCACAGCAACTTCTTGCTAGTCATGTCTTCAAGGCAAAGGAAACAAAAGCAAAAATAAACTATTGGAACTTCATCGATAAAAAGCTTTTGCCCAACAAAGGAAACAGTTAACAAAACCAAAAGACAACTGACAGAGTGGGAGAAGGTATTTGCAAATGTCCTAGCAGATAAAGGGCTAGTATGCAGAATCTATAAAGACCTTATCAAACTCAACACCCAAAGGACAAATAACCCAATCAAGAAATGGGCAAAAGACATGAATAGACATTTCTCCAAAGAAGACATAAAAATGGCCAACAGACACGTGAAAAAGTGTTCCACATCTCTTGGCATCAGAGAAATGCAAATCAAAACCACAATGAGATACCACCTCACATCCATCAGAATGGCTAAAATTAACAACTCAGGAAACAACAGATGTTGGTGAGGCTGTGGAGAAAGGGGAACTCTCTTATACTGTTGGGAACAAGCTGGTGCAGCCACTCTGGAAAACAGTATGAAGGTGCCTCAAAAGTTAAAAATAGAACAATCCTATAACCAAGCAATTGCACTACTAGGTATTTTTCCAAAGGATACAAACATGGTAATTTGAAGAGACACTCGTACCCCAATGTCTATAGCACCAATGTCCACAAGCCAAACTATGGAAAGAGCCCAGATGTCTATCAACACATGAATGGATAAAGAAGATGTGGTATATATAGATGATGGAATTTTACTTTGCCATCAAAAAGAATGAAATCTTGTCATTTGCAATGATATGGATGGAACTAGAGACTAAAGTCAGAGAAAGACTAGAGACTAAAGTCAGAGAAAGACAATTATCATATGATTTTACTCATCATATGATTATCATATGATTTTATGTGGAATTACGGAAACAAAACAGAGGGTACTTGGGTGGCTCAGTTGGTTAAGCAACTGCCTTTAGCTCAAGTCATGATCCTCGAGTCCAGGATTGAGTCCACATTGAGCTCCCTGTTCAGCAGATGAACATAGAGGAAGAGAAGGAAAAATAAAGTAAAATAAGATGAAATTGGAGAGGGAGACAAACCATAAGAGACTCTTAAGTATGGGAAACAAACTGAGGGTTGGTGGAAGGGAGTTGGGATAGGGGATTGGATAACTAGGTGATGGTCATTAAGAAGGGCACTTGATGTAATGGACACTGGATGTTATATGCAACTGATAAATCACTAAACTCTACCTCTGAAACTAATAATATACTCTGTTAATTAAATTGATTTTAAACAAATAAAAAATAAATGTATAAATTAAATATAGAGCTTATCACAGACTATCTTTTTTAAATGCTACAAATACTTTCCCAGTTTTGCCATTTCTCTTTTACCTTTGTTTTTGGTATTTTCATTGTATAGAGTTATATATTTTTACATAATCAAGTCTGATAATTATTTCCTTTATTAATACTGAATTTTGCTTCATAAAAATCTTTTCCAATGTCTTCCTCTAGAGTTATTGCTGTTTTATTTTTTATGTGGTAAATCATTAATTCTTCTGGATTTTTTAAACACACACACACACACATACACACACATAGTGTGAATCTAACCTGTCCTCCCCAAATGAATAACCAGTAATATCAACACCATTTATTCAACCATTTCCCAGAGGTAAGAATTAATACATTTAATATATATTAAATTGTCATATACTTGGGTCTGTTTCTGGACTCTTTATTTCAATATCTTTTTTATTATTCCTGATCTCTACCACACTTTTAATTACTATAATTTAAGTGATTCTATTGGCTAGAAATTAAGTGCTAGTATAGTAAAATCCAAATAACAATGACTTAAACAAAAAGTTTATTTCCTTCTCATTAAAAATTAATAGGAAGAGGCTGGCAATCCAGGGCTGGTATGGTAGCAGCTGCCTGTTTTGTTCTACTATCCTAGAAAAATCCTTCCATCCTCAAGGCTACTTCACATTTCAAGATGGCTACCATAGCTATCCTGCTTACATTCCAGGAAATAGTTAAGGAGGAAAGAGGATGTTCTCCTTCTTTCTTTTAAGGAGTCCTCCTCTCCTGAGTCCCTTTTAACTTACATACACAGTAGTGCTCACTTCGGCAGCACATATACACATATAGCTTGTTGGCCAGAATTTAGTATTGATGGATACACACAGTATTATAGAATGCTAAGCAAAATCATCTTTAGCAGAGTGACACACAGTTCACTAGTTAATTTAGTTAATCCTATTCTCAAAACTCTGATAACTGCTTCTAAATGATGAAAGAGTAAGTGTTCTACTTGTGTATATGTTCAAAATTTTTCTCTTTCAGCAAAATATCTCAAAACAGTATAAAGGAGTTGACTAAACACAGAACTATTTAATATTTGTTCAATTAAAAAAAAAGAAGGAAATGGCAAAAAAATGCATATTATCTATATTATGGCTAAAGCATGTGGTGAAAAATGTTGAAAATAACTAAGGCAACTCAGCAGGATTGGTTGATGATCAGAGGATATGGCAACTATTAAAGCAATAGGCACCAGCCAAAAGATACACTGCTCTGCCCCTGTTGATTACAACACAGGCAAAGTAATGTTGCTAAGATTATGCAACAAGCAATTAGTTCAAATTAACATTGTATTAAAAAGCATTTTATTCAGTCTTCTTCCAGTTTCTACTTTGAAAAAGCAACCAAGTCTACTGGCAGAGGCTCTTGAACACTTAAGAACGCAAATACTCCATAAACACTTTCTCCTTGCCAAACCAAACAAATTCAGTTGAACTAAATAATCAGCCAGCTGCTTGCCATTGCCTGTACTGTGGGGGGAGATGAAAAAGAGACGAATAATTATTACTTTCTCCATTGAACCATCCCAATTAGTTTTAAGGTTTTGGCATTGAGCACTGCAAACTGTTCCTTGGGGATAGGTAAATTAAGTGTATTTGGAATTTTGCTACATCCAAGCAGACACGTCACCCATATTGGTTTGCTAGGGTTACTGTAACAGAGTACCAGATTGTGGCCTAAACAACAGAAATTTATTTTCTCACATTTCTGGAGTCTAGAAGTCCAAGCTCAAGGTGTCAGCAGGGCTGGTTCCTACTGAGAGTCATAAGGAAAGGCTCTGCTTCCAGCCCTCCCTCCTTGGCTTGTAGCCATCTTCTCCCCATGTTTTCACATCATCTTCAGTCTGTCCAAGTCCTGTCCCAATTTCCTCTTATAACGACACCAGTAATTGGACTGGGGCCCATCCTGATTACCTTATTTTAGCTTAATCACCTCCATAAAGGCCCCATCTCCAATTACAGTTACATTTTGAGGTCCTGGGCATTAGGGCTTCAACATATAAAAAGGAGGTCAGGAAACATGATTCAGCCCATGATGCAGTTTATTCAGCTGTAATAAATTGGGGTTGTAGCAAGTAATCTCACTCTCTTTTCTTGTTCTAGAGGTGTCTAAATATTATCCATTTATTCATAAACTGAATAGATTGAATGTGTACTATGTCATAGATGCTAGGTTTACAAAGCTGAATATGACATAGTCCCTGGCTTGAAGGATTCATAGTCCACTAGGGGAGACAAGTTAAATCTAAAACATAGCAAGATTAAGTGTCCTTTAATCCCTTATTAAATAAAGCAAGGCAAATCAGGGTATAAGCACATAAAATAAAAACAAATGTTATGAGGAAATGGGGAGGAATGCTAAAGAAAGCCCAATGTAAACTTTACCTTGCAAACTTTTGCTATCATTTGCCACTTTTTCTTCTCTCTTTCCCCAAAATTATAGCATACAGAAATACACTTTCCAAAGCACAGCTCTACTTTAATTTCTTTAATGCTTTTTCCATTCTAAGTGGCAGTTTTCCCTGTTCTAATGTTGGGAACAAAAGGAAAAGAGAAATGTTAAGAGAACCAAATTCCAGTTGACTTGTGGGTTGAGTTGATGTCTTAGAGTGAGTCACTGCCCTTTTGTAAACTGGAATGAAACTCTCAACCATTAATAAAGTCTGCCAATAGAGGCTCAGAAGTTCAATTCGAAAATGATGGGGGCAAAGGGAGCGTGCAATGAAAAAATACAAGTAAACACAATGAAGGTAATGTGTAGTAGTCTAGCCAAAATAATATAAGCAACAGATCTTGACAGTACTATAAAATTCTGCTTAATTAGTCTCAGTCAGAAACCTAGTGGATCTTATTAAGATAGTTGTTTACCTTGATTTAAAAAATATAGGATGCAAATCTGCAATAAATAGTTCAGTATGATCATGCTGATTCATACTAACTGGGGTAGCAGTGAATTTGTTTCAGCAGAGGTTGAATTATACATTTTTAAGTTTTCAATAATATTAAGTTTTATATGAGTTTAACAAAATGTAACTTAGATGTTGCTTTGCAACTGATTATGAAACTAAAAGTAGTACAACAAAAATTTCTATCTTGGTTCCTCCCCAAGTACTTCAAAGTACTGTAAGAATGTTTAGAATCCCTAAAGTAGTTTAAGCATTTCTTTTCAATTATGCATTATTTCTGAAGAAAGGATTTATAGCAGAAAATTAAACATCTGTTTGGACCCTTTCACCAATAACCAATTCCTGACCGATGGAATCTAAGTGCCATAAATCACATTATATAACTATGAACTCTGGAGCTTTACAATCTGTTGACATGGAAAGTATCTACCCGGATTACATCAGTGACCAGCTCAACACCATTTCCATGAAGAGGCTGGCCTTCCTGAGGTGCAACCTAAAACATACACCTGTGTAGCATATTTCTCATAGTGAAAAGAACAAGTTTTACCCTTACTTTTCCTGATATCACCTTTCTTGGCCAGTTCTTCCTTTCCTCTTAACCTATCATATTATGGATAAAAAAAGCACTTTATCTTCCCAAAGAAAGGGACTTGTTAAAAATTAAATGTTACACATATGGTAGAGAAGCTTATTGAAAGGAATTCTTTTGGGGTGCCTGAGTGACTCCGTTGGTTAAGCGTCTGCTTTTGGCTCAGATCACAATCCCAGGGTCCTTGGTTAGAGCCTCATATCTGCTCCCTGGTCAACAGGGAGCCTGCTTCTCCCTTTGCCTTTGCCCCTCTTTCCTACTTCTTCTCTCACAATCTCTCTCTCTGAAACAGATAAATAAAATCTTAAAAAAAAAAAAAAAAAGGAGTGGCGTCTGGGTGGCTCAGCTGGTTAAATGTCTGCCTTCAGCTAAGGTCATGATCTTGGGGTTCTGGGATCTAGCTCTGCGTGGGGGTCCTTGCTTGGCAAGAAGTCTGCTCCTCCTACTCCCTCTGCTTCTGCCTCTACCTGGTGCTCCCACTGCTTGTGCGCGCTCTCTCTCTCTCTCACTCTTTCTCTCTGTCAAATAAATATATGAAATCTTTTTTTAGAAAAGGGAATCCAGGGTGCCTGGGTGGCTCAGTGGGTTAAGCTGCTGTCTTCAGCTCAGGTCATGATCTCAGGGTCCTGGGATCGAGTCCCGCATCGGGCTCTCTGCTCAGCGGGGAGCCTGCTTCCCTCTCTCTCTCTCTGCCTGCCTCTCCAACTACTTGTGATTTCTCTCTGTCAAATAAATAAATAAAATCTTTAAAAAAATAAGTAAATAAAAATAAAAATAAAAAATAAAAAAGGGAATCCTTTTATAAAACATTTAAAATACAAAATGCAGTTAACACAAATTATAGCAACATAGCTAAAATTTCTCTTCCACTTCTTTCTACTTGGAGAGTAATCATACCTTACAGTCCTTTTGCACAACTTCCCCTCTAGTGCTTTTAACACACCTCAACAAACAAAAAAAGCAACATGGCACAACAAACAGTCCAAAACACTTGTGCTCATTTTCAGCAAATTACTTAAACTTTCCAATCTCAATCTCTCCACTGTGAAAAGTAGTGATAATGTCTGCATCACAGGAATGTTTTAGGGATTAAAAATAATACAAATAAAGCATACCATAGAGGCTCAATAATCATAGCTCTAATTATTACTAACAAAGGATTTATCAATTGGACAACTGAGAATGCATTTCAGAAGCTTACAGTTCCTAAGAGGGGAGATTGCAGGGCTGTGGATAGGAGGAAGGCTTCATTATATTCTAATGCTCTCCAGTTACTTTCATCTTTATTTATTCTTCACTGATTAACTTTTGATTTAGTAGCCTAATCTCTTGCCACTGCCTCCAATTATTTCACCATCAATTTATTCCTTATTCCTTTGCAGTGTGTATTTGGTTCTCATCCATACTTTCCATCACTTAGAAAAGACAAATCTGGGGCACCTGGGTGGCTCAGTGGGTTAAAGCCTCTGCCTTCAGCTCAGGTCATGATCTCAGAGTCCTAAGATTAAGCCCCACTATGGGCTCTCTGCTCAGCAGGCCCCCTCTCTCTCTGCCTGCCTCTCTGCCTACTTGTGATCTCTGTCTGTCAAATAAATAAATAAAATCTTTAAAAATAATAATAAATGACAAATCTATTGGGTTTTTTTTTCCCTCAACATTTTTTCTCTTTAACCTTGCCACAAGCATCTTCCTTTCTAAAACTCTAAGAAGACTTCACTGTCCTCAATATTCTGGTTCTATCACCCACATAACCATTCTGAGTTTCTCTACTTCTTGAACAGTCCATTTGATATGCACATTTCTATCTCCCCTACTTAGACACTTCTCTCTCCAACTCATTTCTAGGATATTTCCACTTTCCCTTCCATTCCCTTATCAGGACCCACTTGAAGGTTCATAATTTCCCAAGAGTCTCTCCCTCTTCTACACTACTAAAGTATACACTGCTTGGTGGGCTATGTTGCTACTCCATCCACCACAGTAATATCTATGGATTAATAAATCAGCAAGAACATTGAAATTTTAGTTCAAAAGGGAATATATAAACCTGGCACGTTTAAAGAAGTCAGACTGGCAACTTCTCATAGCCCCATGGACAGAGGTGGGGAGTACATGATGTATACATGATCACAACCAATATCCTAAACTAAATGAATCCTTTACATTTGAAAGGGAAAGAAAACCCAGGCAAGCTCAAAAAGATTCAAACAGAGTTTATAAGGAGCACTTGGGTGGCTCAGTTAAGCATCTGCCTTTGGCTCAGGTCATGACCCCAAGGTCCTGGGATGAAGCCCCATGTTCCTTCTTAGCAGGGAGTCTGCTTATCCCCCTCCCTCTGCCCTTCCCCATGGTTCCCACTCTTTCTCTCTCTCTCTCTCAAATAAATTTTTTAAAATCATTTTTTTAAAAATAGAGTTTATAACTGCTAGCCCAATTTAAGCACCTTTAGGGCTTACATTATTCTCTCAAATTTCCAAGCCTAAACATCATTCTATAAAAGAGTAAACATAAATCTTCCAATAGATGAAGCCTCAAATAATCTTCATAGTACAGTTTAAGAACTCATATACAATGTTTTCATTAAGTCAAGTACAAATAACTGAATGAATCCTTATGCATTTGTATGAGAAAGCAACTAATGTTCAACAGTTCATCAAAAGACTCTTTGTTC
>NW_028133437.1:0-10004 GCF_964662115.1 Mustela nivalis
TGCTGAATTTTTACAAAGTGACATCCCTTTATTTATTTATTTATTTATTTATTTATTTATTACAAATTTTATTTATTTACTTCAGGGAGAGAGAGAGGAGAGAGAGAGAGAGAGAGAACACAAGCAAGCATGAGCAGGGGAATAGAAGGGGCAGAGGGAGAAGCAGGCTCCCCACTGAGCAGGGAGCCTGACATGGACTCCATCCCAAGATCCTGAGATCATGACCTCAGCCGAAGACATACATGGAACAGACTGAGCCACCTGGGCGCCGCCGTGACCTTCCTTTAAACACCATCCAGATGGAGAAGTAGAGCATTGTCTGCACCTTTGCTGCCTCACAATCACGGCTTCCTCCCCAGAGTCTGTACTGACTTTTCGCACCTCATTTAATTTTGTCTGCTTTTGAACTTGGTGTAAATGGAAGTGTAGACTCCATGTCTGGTGTCTTTCTCTTAGTACCCTGTTCGGTTTCATTCACGCTGCTGCACCTCTAGTAGTTCCCGCTTTACCATTACGTACCATCTAGTGTTCTGGCACGCGAGTCCCTGCTGTGTATCCGTTCTGCTATTGATGGACTTGGAGGTTGGCTCTGATTGGGGACCATCATGAATTCTTTTGCTGTGAACATCCTTGAACGTGTCATTGGAGGTGTGCGTGTACACACCTCTGTTGGGTATATTTCTGGGAGTTGGAAGCCGAATCAGGGCATGCCTCTGTTTACCTTTAGAATGGGTTGCCAGTTCTCCGGCGGGTCAGGACTTTGGGAGCAGCTCTGCTGAGTGATCCTGGCCCAGGGTCTTTCACAGGGTAGTGGTAAGAATGCCAGCAGGGAGCACAGTCATCCGAAGGCCCTCTTCCAAGATGACTCACTCACATGGCTGTTGGCAGGAAGCCTCAGTTCCTCATCATGAAACTGCCTAGAGAGCTACATCACATGGCGGACGTGGCCCCCCCAGAGCAAGTGATCCAGGAGAATTAGCAGTTGTTTTCATTTTAGTCATTCTGGTGGATATTTAGTGATATTATTATTGTGGTTTTAGTTTGCATTTCCTTAGAGACTGATGAGATGAAGTACCTTTTCATATATTGAGTAGCTTTTAAATATTTTTGCTCTCCTAGTTTTAATTTCTGGTATTCCCTTTTTATTTTCAGAATACTCATTTCTTTTGGCATCCTGGTTTCCCCCATCCCCCATGGACGTAATATTTTTTTTCTTACATCTCTAATGGTATTAAGCATAATCCCTCCCCCACTGCCAGGGTTTTTCATTTCCCTGCACAGTTTCTGTTTCTTCTAAGTTCCTTCTTTTTCTCCTTGTTGTCTGCTTTTGATGTTAGGGGTTTTCCTTAGATTTCTCTGAGCCTTGGGCTCTCTGTTCATATTTAAGAGCCAGCTTCTAAAAAGGGGCTGATTGAAGAAATGAGCTTGTGTTCGAGGTGCTGAATGACCATACACTTCATTGTAGGGCCTCCTGGTTGGGATGTTTCCCTATGAACTCTCAGTATCAGGATCTGTACATTTATGTCTGTTTTTCTCCCTCATGAATTATCACATTGCTCAGAGCATACTCTCTTATCTTCTGCCTATAGGGTATAAGTCTAGGAGTCTCAGCATTTAGTATATAAACTTTGATTTTTAGTATTATATCTGCACTCTCAAATATGTTTGAATGGGAGCCCCCCTGCCACAAGTCACAAGACACTCCCTGTTACCATTTCTAGATAATACAGCCCAGTCCACCACTGGGATGGGCAGGAGTAGTCAGTGCGTGGGCAGACTATTAGGAGATGATCAGTGTTCAGACTGTCTCTTAGCAGCTCCAGAAAAGTCTGGCACTGCTAATCCTATAGACCCTTGGTGAGTGGAATGGTCATGGGTTTGCTTCTCAGCTTTCATCATTGCTGGTTTCGTCTTTTATTTTCTCCGATATGCCAAGTTTAGTTAGCACTTGATTCCTGTTTTCCACCTCAGAGACTTTTACAGTCATCAGGTCTTCCTTATTGTTGTGGGTTTATGCCTTTGAAAAAGTTACTTACTGCCATTCTTACAAGGTTTTACAAGGTGAGAACAGAGAAGCTAAGTACACGTCCTCCAGCTACCATCCTTGACTGGCAATACTGTTTAAAAGTGTGTGCGTTTTAAGAACACTTAAAATTGTGGATTCAAATTTTTTCTCCATTGATTATATCAGGTTACCTCTACAAGCATTCAGAAATTTTACTTAAAGTCATTTTACCTTATGTTATCCTCAAACAGTATTCTTCTACTCAAAACAAAATAGACTTGTAACCAACTGCTGTATTGTTCCATGAGCCTTTGTCCTATTGCGTATTTTGGTCAGTTTTGCCTCATCCCAATTCTCACCCAGTCGTAGCGACCACTAGTATCTCTTCGAGGCTCATTCTTTGTTTCCTCACAAATTATGTTTCCGTCATCGACTCGCTGTACTCTGTGATTCACTGAAGCAGTGGTGATGAAGGAAGCAAGGAGGAACATGCTTCGTCTCGGGGTCTGTCTACAGGAGTTTAACGTTCTGCTAATTTCTGTATATACCATATTTCTAGCAGGATAAATTTCCTACAAATCTCATCGCAGAAGGACCTTTCCTATCTTTGATGTTTAGTTTATGTGTTTGTCATAGATCTTGTTTTATCCAGATTTTCTAATTATGCTTCTTGGCATTTCAAAGGATAAAACTTTCCAGGAATGGGCCCAGATGATTCAGAAGGCTAAGAAATAAATTTTATCAGGCCAATCTATTATTTGATAGACTAATTTGGTTATTTGGACCTGTTTAAAATGATCAGTCATAGATATTTAAATGTGATTCTTAATTTTGTAGTCTTATGTTAGACTTTCAGTTGAGCTATGGTGTTACTGTGGTTAAAGAGTTGGCACCAAGAGGTAGTGTTAACTTTAAATCTTGAAAGTGCTAAGGGATTGGGTTCTCTATAGCCAAGAACCAATTGGAGAGTTAGCAGCGCACCTATAATCATCTGTGGTCATCTTGAATATCAGCCGTTGGGATATTTTAAGGGAAGTGGGTATTGTGGGCAGAGTTAACAAGTGACAGTTAGCTTTCTGAATTATTTGTCCCTCTGGCGTGAACTTCGGCTAAATATTTAACATATAAATAATCACCACAGCTTGAATGATGATCTGTGCCTTTATTTTAGAAGAAAGATATTTCTCAAGATAAAGATAGAGCTACTGGGGCCTCCAAATTTGAAGTCATTGCATTAATCTGTTTAGAATGAATGCTAGCTTAACTGAATTGGATGAGTAAGTACTTTAAATCCCTTCTCTCCTTTGATTCCTGTTCAAAAATGCCTTGTGAAATTGGTATGGTTTTATTTATTTTACTGGTAGGAAAACAGATTCTCAGACTAAGAAATCAGAAATCTGTCCAGGAGTATGTAACTCAGTGACAGAGCTGGAATTTTGACCTACATCTCTCCTAGATCTAAAACACAGAGTGCCTCCTGGTCAAGATAAATTAGGAGAAGTTGACAGGTTGGTGGTTCATCCCATGTATCCGTTTGCAGAGGATCATGTTTCTGAGTATAGATGACAAGAAATACTTAGGCGTTCTCTCCTAATGAGTTTCTCTTTATAAACTCTACTGTTGTGTAGCTAAAGCCTTTGGAATTAAGACCTGTTTCTCTCCATTCTCTGGTGCCCTTCTCCTGTTCCCCCTTTAACTTCTTCCCGCCCTTCCGCTCAGCCCTCTTCCTCCTCCCCGCTTGCAGCAGTACCTACTAGTTTGGCTGGCTAGACTTAGCAGAGTAAGTGGGTACTTAAATGTGATTGCACCAAGCAAAGTTGACTAAATGAAAGAGAATCTTCTCAAAGCTTATTTAAAGTGAGAGATATGAGATAATAAGGAGCCTCAGCTCATGGGCTGCAGGAAAAGCTTAAAGGTGACTTCTTGCAGCTTTCTTTGAATATCCTTGTCCTCGGACGAGGTCAGTCTCTTGAGAGATGCTTTCTGAGGACATTTCTTTCTTTCTTTCTTTTAAAATATTTTGTTTATTTATTTGACACAGAGAGAGAGATCACAAGTAGGCAGAGAGGTAGGCCGGGGGTAGGGGGAAGCAGGCTCCCCGCCTGATGCAGGGCTCGATCCCAGGACCCTGAGATCATGACCTGAGCGGAAGGCAGAGGTGTAACCCACTGAGCCAGCCAGGCGCCCCGAGGACATTTCTCAACGCGCTCATCACCATAAAAACTGAATAATCCATTGTATGATGAGTGATTTAGTATGGGTCTCCTCCACTGGAACCGAAGCTTGACACGAGGGGACCTCGTCAGTCTGGCCCTCGGAGGGAGCCTTGGTGAGCTTCATGGCTCCGCCTAGTGGGCACCGGTGTCGGATGGATGGGTGAACGGAGGGCGGACAGCGTGAACAAATGATTGAAAAGGGCACTCATCTTTTGACTGCTTTTCTTCTGCTTCTGTTTGGACATTGCAGGAGCCTCCTCCCTGTCACCGTCTCAAAGCTGTCGTCTGCACTGCCCCCCCCAAGTTTATCTCCAAAGGAGATCTGATCTTACTCCTTTACACCTTCAGAAACCTGTGGCTTCCCACTGCTGTTTGTTAGTGAGGCGCCTCAGAGTTGAGTTCAGCCCACCTTTCTAGGCTCATTTTCTCTCATTCCCCCTTGTACTGCACACACCAGCTACAGTGCACTATTCACCAGCACTTGTTGCTCCGGGGTCATCTCACATCTCTCTGAATTTACGTGGGCAGAGGCTTCTCCTTGCAGCATCCTTTCTCCCGCGCCTGGCAGACTTCTGCTTAGCCTCAGGACTCGCCTGGGATATCGAGTCTGTGAAACCCACCCCAGCCCGAACGATCTCTCCTTCCTTTGTGTTCATGGACGAGTTTATGCTTACAAGTTACACAGAACACTTATTACTTGGTTTTGTAACTACCTGATTGGCTACTCGCTCAGCTTAAGAGTAGGGTCTTCTCTTTTATGGCCCCTTCAGTATGCAGCATCTAGGAGACAGCATGGAGTCGTGCAAAGGGTGTTCCTTAATTCCAGAGAGATCTGGCTGTGATTGAAATTCTGGCCTACCACAAGTAAATTAATTACTTTAATTATTCGTTTGTACTACTGCTCTTTCTTTTCTTTTCCTTCTTTCTCTCTCTCTCAGTAAGTCACCTCAAGTCTGTTACTCAGAAAAATATAAACGTCGAGTTTCAAATTTGGTTTCAGTAGTAGTTTTAAAGGATTGAAATGTGGACTTATAAAATCATTTCCAACATCTTTCCTAGAGAGAAATGTATAATTCATTCATTCTTACTTTCTCAGAATATCTCTTTTCCCAGCCAAGGTCTCAGTCCTCCCGTCGGTGCAGTGTTGGGCGTGTAAGGCCATGTGTGCGACAGCATCTGCTAGGAGTCCGTGAGCACACACCATTCACATCCCAGGCACGGCATGCCGCCTCGATCTCCCCTTCATCCTCAGAAGAATCCTGTACAGTGGGAACTGTCCTCTCCGTGGAGGACACAGGCTCAGAAACCTTGAGCACCATTTTCTGTAACGTGATGAAAGAAAAATCTTGATGTTAGAAGATAAGTGCGAAGAGGAAGTGGCTTCTCTTTCCTCACTTATGTGTTTGATACTGTCCCAGGAGCGATTAGGAAATGAAAACACTACTCACCGTAATGAAGACATTAGTAATGTTTGAAGCTCAGTGTGTTTGGAATCAAATAAAATGGGATACAGAGTTTCTTACCTTGGAGGCTGCAGGTTAGTGTGAAAGGAAGACTCAGCTTTTCACACTGCAGGGATAACACTGGCCGTTCAGTGGGCAGAGCATCTTTCCAGGGGAAGCATTGAATGGATCCTGTTTGAAAGGGTCTGTGGACTATCATCAGAGGGTTATGGAAACCTTAGTGATCAGTGATTTTCTGTGTGAACATGAGGACAGTGGTATAGTTAACCTAACCCACTTTCCTCAGCCTTGGTCAGCACTTTCAGCAGCACACTTCTTTGCTGCGGGTGGGGGAGGGGTGCTCTGGCGTGCACTGCAAGGTGTTAGGCAACATCCCTGATCTCCACCCACAAGATGACAGTGGTGACCCCACCCCCAGTCACAACAGCTGTTGCCTGATGACACATGGGGGGAGGGGGGAAAATTGCCCCCAATGGAGGGCCACTAACCTAAACCGAGCTTTTATAGTACTGATCACCTCTATTTTGAGATCCCGTAATGTGCATGGTGCTTGGTTGTTAAGTAGCACCTTGAAAGGAGCCCACACCCTTGAGTTGCTGTTGGCCTATGAAGTTTGTTGAGATATTTTGCTAGGTGCAATGTTTCTAGTAGTGGACTGAAATAGCTTTGGTCGAGGCTATTAGTAAAAATTTGTTTCAAAGAAGTTTAACATCTGTTTTCATTTCTGCTTTTGTAAGTTGCTATGCTACTCAATTCCTTTATTTTAGATGTTTCCTCTTAGAACTTAAAACATTTGAGTATGTGTTGAAATTTTCAGTTTAATGGGATATATGTTTTATTTGAGCAGAAATAAAAACTATTAATAACTTTAACTCAAGATAGGACAGTGGAAAGTTTAATGATGTTAAGTGAGGCTGAGATGAGAGCAGTGTAGATAATAGTGAAGGGAACTAGAAGTCTAGTATATTCAAGATTCACTTCCTGTTCTTGTTTGTCATTGGAAAGTTGCACCTTATGAAAGATTTGAGATTCAGATCATTGCATTATTCTAAGAAAAAAAGTTCAAAATGCTAACCACGTCTTGGTAACCATAGCAAAATATATAGCACACAAAAATAATCTCATACCTATCTTAGGGTTGGATTTTTGGAGGTATGATCTATGTTGAGTTCTAAAGTATCTAATGTGCTTTTGTTACCTGAGGCAGAGGGATAAGCCTTTCTCAGTAATAAGAACACAGGCATGCCTGTTCGCTGAAGCAAAAGAACCAACTCTGGCTTACCTAGCGGAGAGGGAGTTTACTAAAGCAGTTGCTAGACTATTTGAGTGGCAGAAAACCACTCAAGGATGCAATGAAGTCAGAATAACAAAGTTATCCCTCCCCTAAACTGATACTATTTGTTTCCTTAACGTTTGTTGTTGGCTCATAGAACCTCAGGCTGGTGAGAACAGCTTGGTCTCTATTATTTTCAACCCTTGTTCTGGTGCCTGGAACAGTGCTTCCTTCATAGTAAGCCCTTAATAAATATTTGTTGTGTAATTAAATTACTACATTGAGGGTATGTTTGTTAATATTAGCAACAACATGGAGAAAAAATACAGAGTAACATTGTAAAATGTATTATTAGTGTTACACATTCTATTTGGAGATTTTTTCCATAGCTGAATTTACTCTTTCTGCTAAGGAATCTTTGTAAACACATACTGAGTAACTGTTTTATACCAAAGAGCCCTGTTTTAGGTATGTTCCTGGTTTAGATGAATATCCACAGCGGTCAGCCTTACTCCGACCGTCCGACCGTGAAAGCGGAGGATCTTAGAACTATCGAGTCACTAGGGTCTTGTCTGCGTATTTAACAGTTAGAGCGTAGATTGACATTCATGCCTCTCTGAGTCTTAGGTCAGATCATTCCTTCTGTGTAACACAGACTTAATGCTGCTTTTTTTTTTTTTAAGGCAAAAAATGTAGTGAATGGTCCTCTGTTTATTGTACAAAAAGTAATATGAGTGTATAAACTCATTGAACTGGGGCTGCCTATTTACATTTTCTACGGCAGTGTTGCAGATGTTTATAAAAGTAGATGTTAGTGTCTAAAGATGACTTTTCGATTGTATTCAAATTTTGCTGCTAAAATGGGAAGTACAAATAAGCATAGGCTGCAAGAAGAAAAATGCCCCATGAGGCAGTCTCTGAAAAAGCACCAACCATATGCCACTCTAGTTATTTGGCTATTCATTTTTATTTTAACTTAATGGAAAAAACTGTGCTTTTCCTCTTCAGAGCTCCCAAATGCTTCCACTATGTTTTAGACATTAAGAATTTTTTATGAAGTAATTCAGGCTTACAGAAAAGTTATAGGAAAAGGACAAAGAAACTTCCATAGATTCTAAACCCAAGTGCCCTAATTATTAACATTTTTCACATTTGCCTTGTCGTTTCCTCTCTATGTACGTACAGTATTTTTTCCAAATAATTTGAGAGCAAGTGTAGGTATAATGCCCCTTTACCCCTAAATACATCAGAACATATTAGTTTATATATATTTGGCAATTATCCCAATAATGTCCTGTTTTATAGCAAAAAGGGGAAAAAGTTTGGTCTGTGGTCCAATCCATTATTATATCATGCGTTTGGTTGTTATGTCCCTTAACTCTTTAATCTGGAGTAGTTCTCATTCTGTCCTTGTCTTTTATGAACTTGACATTTTTTTTTAATATTTTATTTTATTTTTTTTTATTTGAGAGAGAGTAAGAGAGCAGAAGTGGGGTGAGGGGCAGAGAAAGAAGCAGGCTCCTCTCTGAGCAGGGACCAATGTGGGACTTGATCCCAAGCCCTGGGATCATGACCTGAGCCGAAGGCAGACGCTTAACTGACTGAGCCACCCAGGTGACCCAGAGGATGATTTATTTTAGAGAAAGAGAGAGCATACCCGTGTGGGCATGCATGAGTGGGAGGAAGGGCAGAGTAAGAGGGAGAGAATCTCAAGCAGACTCCCCCTGAGTGTGGAGTCTGCTACGGGACTCAATCTCAGGACCCTGAGATCATGACCCTGAGATTATGGCCTGAGCCAAAAATCAAGAGTCTGCTGCTTAGTCAGCTGAGCCACTCAGGTGCCCCTCTTGTTTCTTCTTTTTTAAATTAAATGCTCCTTCCTCCCTTTTGGTAGAGTATTTTGGTGTTTTCTGTGGCATGATGGATAGATACGCTTCGATTGGCTTGCTCACTGACTTTCCCATGGGTCCTCTCAGTGTGCCTCTCATAAAGCATAGGGTGGAAAGCTGAATACTTTATTTCTGAAGCCCCATCCCATCCAGCGTTCTGGATAGGATGTAGGCTCCTCCGGTCAGAAGAACTTGCATGGTGCCGAGTTCAATGTGAGCCAAGGCAGTAGTCGCATATGAAATACCAGCTTTGTGGTCTAGTTCCACAGACCCAACAGGTTCTGGAGGTGATAGTTCACATAACTTCCTGATTCCCAGATTATATTGACATGATGTGAGGACTTCCTGATTTCCCAGCATCCTGAATATGGCAGAGGAAGCAGTCTTGCAGGGAGACCGGTTTGGTGTTGCTCCTGGAGGCGTAGCCTGAATCTGCCCTTCTAGCCTTTTCAGCTGTTTTGTAAGTACCTAATTCTGTGTATTAAGTCTTTTTCTGCCCAAGATAGCTTGAGAGCTATTCTGTTATCTATAAGTGAATCTTTGCTGACAGGACTGGTAATCCAGAGAATTTGACTTTTTTACATCGGACTTCGAGTGTGTGTTTATACAGAGCAGTGTGCCTGAATCTGAAATACTTACATTTGAACTGGAACGTGGTGGAAGGAAAAGAAAGTAGCTCTTTGTGTCGGGAGATCAGTGGAGCATCACGTTTGTGCATGTGTGTGTGTTTATGAAACCCTGATGATCTTTTCATGTGGATTTCTGTATAATCTGTTCTTTGCTGGTGACTTTGTCACCAAAAGCCGTCTTTTACTAGGACTTCTTGAAGGTCGGTCGAGACTTTTCTCCGATGTGATCTTGAAATATGGGTGTGGCCACGCGTCTCATCCCTGTCCTCATGTGGTCTGGGTCGTGCAGCGAACTAATGAGAGGCGGACTTGGAGCCGTGTGATAGCCACTGCCGCCTCTCTCAGTCCTCTGTGGGTCTGGCCCTGAGTTTCTGCTTCCACTCCTCATGTAACAGAAGTACGGCAATGTGTTGGAGACTACACTTCACCATTTTTAAAATGTGTTACAGAAATATTCCAAGCATAACACAAATGCAGGGAGAATACTACAATGACTACCATGTACTCATCACCTTATCAGCATTTTACC
>NW_028133436.1:0-9838 GCF_964662115.1 Mustela nivalis
GCCCTCACCCTGAATCCGAAGTCTAGCTTGTGTTCTCAGACTTCCGTCCTCACTCTCCTGGCCCCGAAGCCCTCATGTTTGGCAATTCCGGACCGACAATGAAGCACTCTGCCTGCCCTCTAGAAAAAATATATTGCCTAATGAGCTGCCCAGGCAGCTTAAATGAAGATAAACCTACACGGCACTCGAATGTACCCAAATTATATAGTCTAACCTGGGCAGAAATGCACTGTCTGACATAACCTGAGCCCGGACCTGCTGACCAACACCCAGACAGCTAACCGCGCCCTGAGCACATCAGACTCGCCATGGCCTTAGGTCATCATCTTTTCCCTACCACAGTTTTCAGGCTTCAGAACCTAGACATTATCTCCAATCACTGCCCACGGGTGACTGTGATGCAGAAATCAGAACTCTTCCTGACCCATGGCAAGAAACCTTGTGGTTGGCATGTTGTCCAACGTTCAGTGTAAGAGAAAACAGCATTCACCCTGAGGCCCCGCCCATTCTTGAGTGCGACGAGAGCATAAACACGCATTGTGACCTCAGCGTGAGTCCTGTCCTCTAGTAAGTCCTCTCAGTGGCTGGACCATTAGATGTCATAATGGGCTTGACATGTCCCTAGTCCCCAATTTTTAACCAGATTTCTGGTTGTCCAGTCGCCCGACCCCAGGGCTCTCCTCTGGAATCCCTCATTTGGTGGGACATCGGAGGTTGAAAAACAAAATGAAACAAATCGACAACAACAACAAAAAAACGGACTTCTTCCATCCCCAGAATGAGCGCAAACTCTTTGGAAGGGACCGAACCCCCAGAGAGTAGGACTCGTCCATTTCCCATGAAGTCACCCGGCAATTTCACGACCATGAGTGACACGATATCCAGAGACAAAAACTTGAGCAAGAGCCTCACACTCGCCCTTTTTTCATAACCCGAAGTGTTCTCCTCATGGTCTGTAGATCAGTCCGGCCATACCTATGACCCAAAACACAAGCCGAGTTTGTGTTTTCAGACAACTGTCCAAACAGCTCTGGCCTACACACCCTACAGGCTCAGGGCCCTGGAGCCAAACCTGAGGACTGTACTTGCCCTCTCCAAGGGAATTGTATGTGCCCATTCCAATGGCCACAAGCCTACTAATAGGATAACCTCCGAAGTCCCTGAGGCCATTCCAATAGTTGTGGCTTCCCAGGACAAACAGGGGCAATCTGAGCCCATCTGAGCACCTACCTGCACTCAGACCTCTAGACTGATGTCCCCAGAGGTAAAAAGGAACGAACAGGCCCCTAGGAACTAATCGGATCCATTGCTTTGGTTTCCAGGCATCTCTCCTCAGAGGCCTGGATTTCAATACCAGCATATGGCTGTTTCTTGACTCACCCATCAGAACAAATCTCATCTACACATGGGAAACATGCACCTTGGAACTGTGTCAAAGCCTCTGTTTAGGAGAACCCTTCAGGGCCCCAGGGCCACCGCTTCATTCCAAGGTCTCCATAGACACAAAAACATATTAGGACACATCCACAGGAGCGTCCATTTCAACTCAGCCTCCTCGGTTGCCCGCCACATCCAGCAGATCTAACCTGTCTTGTTGCTTGGAGACAATTGGAATGCGAGGTGGGCTACCCAGCCATCCATCCTTAGAACCCTGCTCGGAATCGTTGGCCTGGAGCCAACCAACAGGTCTCAATTGTCCTGCAGAAGAATCTTTGCAGTTTGGAGCTTCTCACATCTCCCATCGTGGGAAAACCCCCATGTCCTCGTGATCCAACCCCCTTCAAGAAAGGGCCATCAGGGCAGAAAGTCCAACCTAAGCGATCGTCTGATCCTTGCCCTGACTTCAGATGCACGAGATCTCTATTGAGGTCTGTAGATTGTGCCTGCCATATCCTCACCCAGAAACCTAGGCCTAGCTTGGGTTCTCAGACTCCGTCCTCAGACGACTGGCCCACAAGCCCTCCAGTTGGGCAATCCAGAACTACAATGCCGCACTCTGCCTGCCCTACAGAAGTAAAACATTGCCCTCAGGGCTACCTTGAAACCCCAAATGAGGATCAACCTGCATGCCAATCGGCTGTACCCCAAACATATAGGCTGACCTGGGCACTATTTCCCCTTCTGACCCAGCCTGAGCCTGGACCTCCTGGTCCCACCCAGACAGCTGGCCGCACACTGAGCATATCATACCCGCCATGGCCTTAGGTCGTCATCTCTTCCCAACTGCGGTTTTCAGGCTCCAGAACCTAGACCTTATCTCCAACCACTGCCCAGGGTTGAAAATGATGCAGAAATCAGAACTCTTTCCCCATGGCAAGAAACCTTGTGCTTGGCATGTTGTCCAACGTTCAGTGTAGTTGAAACAAGCGTGGCCCATGAGGCTTAACCCATGCTTGCGGGCCACATTGGTCACAAACACACAATGTGACCCTCAGCCTGAACCCAGGCCTCAGGTAAGGCCTCTCAGGGCCTATATGAAGAGACAGCATATTGGGCTTGCCATGCACCTAGGCCCCAATTTTTAACCATAGTTTGGGGTGTCCCTTCACTCTTCCCCAGGGCTCTGCTTTGGAATTCCTCTTTTGGTGGGACACCAGAGGTAACAAACCTGAAAGGAGTCCTCCCATCCCACAGATTGACGAAAAACAATTGGGATCGGGCCAAATCCACAGAGAGGAAGATTCGTCCATGGCCCATGAGACCTCCCCAACATTCCACGGCCATCGCTGAAACAAAATCCAGAGACAAAAGCCTGAGCAAGCGACTCAGACTCGCTCATTTTTCATATCCTGAAGAGTTCTTCTCATGGTTTGTAGATCGGGCGTGCCATACCTACGTCCCCAAACTTAAGCTGAGTTTGTGTTTTCAGTCTTCTGTCCTCAAAGTCCTGGGCCACACTCCCTCCAGGCTGGGGCCCCTGGAGCCACACATTAGGACTGCCCCCACCCAATCCATGGGAATTCTGCCCATTCCATTGTCAAAAATCGTACAAATTAGGAGAACCCTCCAAAGTCCCTGAGGCCATCCCAATAGTGTAGGTCGCCCGGGACAAAAAAGGGCGGTTGATACCAGCTGAGCATCTACCTCCACTCATCTACCTCCACTCATAGCAAGAAGATTGAACCAGACAGGACCCGAGGCCATTATCGGATCCATTGCTTTGGTTTACAGGCATGTCTCCTCAAAAGCCTGAATTCTAATACCAGCAGAGGGGATTTCCTGAGGCACCCATCAGAACAAACCTCGTCTCCACAAGGAAACTTGTGCATGGGAGCTATGCCAAAGCTTAGGAGAATACTTCAGGGTCCCGGTGCCACCTCCCCATTCCAAGGCCCTCATGGACACAAACACACATTAGGACCCATCCTCTGGAAAGTGCATTTCAACTCAGCCACCCCGGTTGCTCCCGCAGATCCATTAGATCTAAACTGTCTTGTTGCTAGAAGACAATTGGAAGGCGAGGCGGACTTCCCAGGCATCCATCCTCGAACGGTGCTCTGGAGTCATTCCATATGGGATGTCCTGGAGCTGTCCAACAGGTCTCAATTGTCCCGCAGAAGGAATCCTTGAAGGGGGCATCCCACATCTCCCAACGTGGAAAACCTCCATGGCCTCGAGATTCCGCTCCCTTCATAAAGGGGCCGTCATGCACAGAAACTCCAACCTGAGCCAACGTCGGATCCTCGCCCTGACTTCAGATGCATGAGATATTGGTTCAGATCTGCAGGGGGTACCTGCCGTGCCCTCACCCTGAATCCGAAGTCTAGCTTGTGTTCTCAGACTTCCGTCCTCACTCTCCTGGCCCCGAAGCCCTCATGTTTGGCAATTCCGGACCGACAATGAAGCACTCTGCCTGCCCTCTAGAAAAAATATATTGCCTAATGAGCTGCCCAGGCAGCTTAAATGAAGATAAACCTACACGGCACTCGAATGTACCCAAATTATATAGTCTAACCTGGGCACTAATGCACTGTCTGACACAACCTGAGCCCGGACCTGCTGACCAACACCCAGACAGCTGACCGCACCCTGAGCACATCAGACCCGCCCTGGCCTTAGGTCATCATCTCTTCCCTACCTCAGTTTTCAGGCTTCAGAACCTAGACCTTATCTCCAATCACTGCCCACGGGTGACTGTGATGCAGAAATCAGAACTCTTCCTGACCCATGGCAAGAAACCTTGTGGTTGGCATGTTGTCCAACGTTCAGTGTAGGAGAAAACAGCATTCACCCTGAGGCCCCGCCCATTCTTGAGTGCGACGAGAGCATAAACACGCATTGTGACCTCAGCGTGAGTCCTGTCCTCTAGTAAGTCCTCTCAGTGGCTGGACCATTAGATGTCATAATGGGCTTGACATGTCCCTAGTCCCCAATTTTTAACCAGATTTCTGGTTGTCCAGTCGCCCCACCCCAGGGCTCTACTCTGGAATCCCTCATTTGGTGGGACATCTGAGGTTGAAAAACAAAATGAAACAAATCGACAACAACAACAAAAAAACGGACTTCTTCCATCCCCAGAATAACCGCAAACTCTTTGGACGGGACCGAACCCCCAGAGAGTAAGACTCGTCCATTTCCCATGAAGTCACCCGGCAATTTCACGACCATGAGTGACACGATATCCAGAGACAAAAACTTGAGCAAGAGCCTCACACTCGCCCTTTTTTCATATCCCGAAGTGTTCTCCTCATGGTCTGTAGATCAGTCCTGCCATACCTATGACCCAAAACATAAGCCGAGTTTGTGTTTTCAGACAACTGTCCAAACAGCTCTGGCCTACACACCCTACAGGCTCAGGGCCCTGGAGCCAAACCTGAGGACTGTACTTGCCCTCTCCAAGGGAATTGTATGTGCCCATTCCAATGGCCACAAGCCTACTAATAGGATAACCTCCAAAGTCCCTGAGGCCATCCCAATAGTTGTGGCTTCCCAGGACAAACAGGGGGCAATCTGAGCCCATCTGAGCACCTTCCTGCACTCAGACCCGTACACTGATGTCCCCAGAGGTAAAAAGGAACGAACAGGCCCCTAGGCACTAATCAGATCCATTGCTTTGGTTTCCAGGAAACTCTCCTCAGAGGCCTGGATTTCAATACCAGCATATGGCTGTTTCTTGACTCACCCATCAGAACAAATCTCATCTACACATGGGAAACATGCACGTTGGAGCTGTGTCAAAGCCTCTGTTTAGGAGAACCCTTCAGGGCCCCAGGGCCACCGCTTCATTCCAAGGTCTCCATAGACACAAAAACATATTAGGACACATCCACAGGAGAGTCCATTTCAACTCAGCCTCCTCGGTTGCCCGCCACATCCAGCAGATCTAACCTGTCTTGTTGCTTGGAGACAATTGGAATGCGAGGTGGGCTACCCAGCCATCCATCCTTAGAACCCTGCTCGGAATCGTTGGCCTGGAGCCAACCAACAGGTCTCAATTGTCCTGCAGAAGAATCTTTGCAGTTTGGAGCTTCTCACAACTCCCATCGTGGGAAAACCCCCATGTCCTCGTGATCCAACCCCCTTCAAGAAAGGGCCATCAGGGCAGAAAGTCCAACCTGAGCGATCGTCTGATCCTTGCCCTGACTTCAGATGCACGAGATCTCTATTGAGGTCTGTAGATTGTGCCTGCCATATCCTCACCCAGAAACCTAGGCCTAGCTTGGGTTCTCAGACTCCGTCCTAGGACTACTGGCCCACAAGCCCTCCAGTTTGGCAATCCAGAACTACAATGCCGCACTCTGCCTGCCCTACAGAAGTAAAACATTGCCCTCAGGGCTACCCCGAAACCCCAAATGAGGATCAACCTGCACGCCATTCGGCTGTACCCCAAACATAGAGGCTGACCTGGGCACTATTTCCCCTTCTGACCCAGCCTGAGCCTGGACCTCCTGGTCCCACCCAGACAGCTGGCCGCACACTGAGCACATCGGACCCGCCATGGCCTTAGGTCTTCATCTCTTCCCAACTGCGGTTTTCAGGCTCCAGAACCTAACCTTATCTCCAACCACTGCCCAGGGTTGAAAATGATGCAGAAATCAGAACTCTTTCCCCATGGCAAGAAACCTTGTGCTTGGCATGTTGTCCAACGTTCAGTGTAGTTGAAACAAGCGTGGCCCATGAGGCCCAGCCCATGCTTGCAGGCCACATTGGTCACAAACACACATTGTGACCCTCAGCCTGAGCCCAGTCCTCAGGTAAGGCCTCTCAGGGCCTATATGAAGAGACAGCATATTGGGCTTGCCATGCCCCTAGGCCCCAATTTTTAACCATAGTTCGGGGTGTCCCTTCACTCTTCCCCAGGGCTCTGCTTTGGAATTCCTCTTTTGGTGGGACACCTGAGGTAACAAACCTGAAAGGAGTCCTCCCATCCCACAGATTGACGAAAAACAATTGGGATCGGGCCAAATCCACAGAGAGGAAGATTCGTCCATGGCCCATGAGACATCCCCAACATTCCACGGCCATCGCTGAAACAAAATCCAGAGACAAAAGCCTGAGCAAGCGCCTCAGACTCGCTCATTCTTCATATCCTGAAGAGTTCTTCTCATGGTTTGTAGATCGGGCGTGCCATACCTACGTCCCGAAACTTAAGCTGAGTTTGTGTTTTCAGTCTTCTGTCCTCAAAGTCCTGGGCCACACTCCCTCCAGGCTCGGGCCCCTGGAGCCACACATTAGGACTGCCCCCACCCAATCCATGGGAATTCTGCCCATTCCATTGTCAAAAATCGTACAAATTAGGAGAACCCTCCAAAGTCCCTGAGGCCATCCCAATAGTGTAGGTCGCCCGGGACAAAAAAGGGCGGTTGATACCAGCTGAGCATCTTCCTCCACTCATCTACCTCCACTCATACCAAGAAGATTGAACCAGACAGGACCCGAGGCCATTATCGGATCCATTGCTTTGGTTTACAGGCATGTCTCCTCAAAAGCCTGAATTCCAATACCAGCAGAGGGGATTTCCTGAGGCACCCATCAGAACAAACCTCGTCTCCACAAGGAAACTTGTGCATGGGAGCTATGCGAAAGCTTAGGAGAATACTTCAGGGTCCCGGTGCCACCTCCCCATTCCAAGGCCCTCATGGACACAAACACACGTTAGGACCCATCCTCTGGAAAGTGCATTTCAACTCAGCCACCCCGGTTGCTCCCGCAGATCCATTAGATCTAAACTGTCTTGTTGCTAGAAGACAATTGGAAGGCGAGGCGGACTTCCCAGGCATCCATCCTCGAACGGTGCTCTGGAGTCATTCCATATGGGATGTCCTGGAGCTGTCCAACAGGTCTCAATTGTCCCGCAGAAGGAATCCTTGAAGGGGGCATCCCACATCTCCCAACGTGGAAAACCTCCATGGCCTCGAGATTCCGCTCCCTTCATGAAGGGGCCGTCATGCACAGAAACTCCAACCTGAGCCAACGTCGGATCCTCGCCCTGACTTCAGATGCATGAGATATTGGTTCAGATCTGCAGGGGGTACCTGCCGTGCCCTCACCCTGAATCCGAAGTCTAGCTTGTGTTCTCAGACTTCCGTCCTCACTCTCCTGGCCCCGAAGCCCTCATGTTTGGCAATTCCGGACCGACAATGAAGCATTCTGCCTGCCCTCTAGAAAAAATATATTGCCTAATGAGCTGACCAGGCAGCTTAAATGAAGATAAACCTACACGGCACTCGAATGTACCCAAATTATATAGTCTAACCTGGGCAGAAATGCACTGTCTGACACAACCTGAGCCCGGACCTGCTGACCAACACCCAGACAGCTAACCGCGCCCTGAGCACATCAGAATCGCCATGGCCTTAGGTCATCATCTTTGCCCTACCTCAGTTTTCAGGCTTCAGAACCTAGACATTATCTCCAATCACTGCCCACGGGTGACTGTGATGCAGAAATCAGAACTCTTCCTGACCCATGGCAAGAAACCTTGTGGTTGGCATGTTGTCCAACGTTCAGTGTAGGAGAAAACAGCATTCACCCTGAGGCCCCGCCCATTCTTGAGTGCGACGAGAGCATAAACACGCATTGTGACCTCAGCGTGAGTCCTGTCCTCTAGTAAGTCCTCTCAGTGGCTGGACCATTAGATGTCATAATGGGCTTGACATGTCCCTAGTCCCCAATTTTTAACCAGATTTCTGGTTGTCCAGTCGCCCCACCCCAGGGCTCTACTCTGGAATCCCTCATTTGGTGGGACATCTGAGGTTGAAAAACAAAATGAAACAAATCGACAACAACAACAAAAAAACGGACTTCTTCCATCCCCAGAATGACCGCAAACTCTTTGGAAGGGACCGAACCCCCAGAGAGTAAGACTCGTCCATTTCCCATGAAGTCACCCGGCAATTTCACGACCATGAGTGACACGATATCCAGAGACAAAAACTTGAGCAAGAGCCTCACACTCGCCCTTTTTTCATAACCCGATGTGTTCTCCTCATGGTCTGTAGAATAGTCCTGCCATACCTATGACCCAAAACATAAGCCAAGTTTGTGTTTTCAGACAACTGTCCAAAGAGCTCTGGCCTACACACCCTACAGGCTCAGGGCCCTGGAGCCAAACCTGAGGACTGTACTTGCCCTCTCCAAGGGAATTGTATGTGCCCATTCCAATGGCCACAAGCCTACTAATAGGATAACCTCCAAAGTCCCTGAGGCCATCCCAATAGTTGTGGCTTCCCAGGACAAACAGGGGGCAATCTGAGCCCATCTGAGCACCTTCCTGCACTCAGACCCGTAGACTGATGTCCCCAGAGGTAAAAAGGAACGAACAGGACCGTAGGCACTAATCAGATCCATTGCTTTGGTTTCCAGGAAACTCTCCTCAGAGGCCTGGATTTCAATACCAGCATACGGCCTTTTCTTGACTCACCCATCAGAACAAATCTCATCTACACATGGGAAACATGCACGTTGGAGCTGTGTCAAAGCCTCTGTTTAGGAGAACCCTTCAGGGCCCCAGGGCCACCGCTTCATTCCAAGGTCTCCATAGACACAAAAACATATTAGGACACATCCACAGGAGAGTCCATTTCAACTCAGCCTCCTCGGTTGCCCGCCACATCCAGCAGATCTAACCTGTCTTGTTGCTTGGAGACAATTGGAATGCGAGGTGGGCTACCCAGCCATCCATCCTTAGAACCCTGCTCGGAATTGTTGGCCTGGAGCCAACCAACAGGTCTCAATTGTCCTGCAGAAGAATCTTTGCAGTTTGGAGCTTCTCACAACTCCCATCGTGGGAAAACCCCCATGTCCTCGTGATCCAACCCCCTTCAAGAAAGGGCCATCAGGGCAGAAAGTCCAACCTGAGCGATCGTCTGATCCTTGCCCTGACTTCAGATGCACGAGATCTCTATTGAGGTCTGTAGATTGTGCCTGCCATATCCTCACCCAGAAACCTAGGTCTAGCTTGGGTTCTCAGACTCCGTCCTCAGACTACTGGCCCACAAGCCCTCCAGTTTGGCAATCCAGAACTACAATGCCGCACTTTGCCTGTCCTACAGAAGTAAAATATTGCCCTCAGGGCTACCCCGAAACCCCAAATGAGGATCAACATGCACGCCAATCGGCTGTACCCCAAACATATAGGCTGACCTGGGCACTATTTCCCCTTCTGACCCAGCCTGAACCTGGACCTCCTGGTCTCACCCAGACAGCTGGCCGCACACTGAGCACATCGGACCCGCCATGGCCTTAGGTCTTCATCTCTTCCCAACTGCGGTTTTCAGGCTCCAGAACCTAACCTTATCTCCAACCACTGCCCAGGGTTGAAAATGATGCAGAAATCAGAACTCTTTCCCCATGGCAAGAAACCTTGTGCTTGGCATGTTGTCCAACGTTCAGTGTA
>NW_028133435.1:0-9785 GCF_964662115.1 Mustela nivalis
AGGCAGGGATTCAAGCCACTGGCTGTGCAAGGCATGAGGCCTGTTAGTGATTCTATTTTTTCCTCTGCAGAATGGGCCTTTCCACATTCCAGGTCTTTCTACCCCAATAAATAATGCGGTGATTCTCTTAGTGAGTTGTACTTTTGGTTTAAACAGCCAACTGTCTCTTAAAAAGGACTTTTGTGTAAAGTCCTTTAAAGAAAAAGTCCTTAAAAAATTTTTTTTTTATCTTTTATTTTTTAATCCCATATGTTTACTCTGATCATGGAACTTTTTTCATTTTTACATTCTCTGTTGATTAAAATATTCTCTCCAAAATGTCAGTTATTTGCAGGTACTTGCACTGTAGACAATCGTTACATATTTTTTTAAAAATCCATTCACGATTCTTAGTGTAAATCCCGGGGATCTGAAAGACTACCATTTGCTATTCATCGAACAGTTACTATCTACACTAAGTGACAGGGTTGTAGAGAATGTGAGCTCACAAGAGATGTAACCTTTTTTCCTCTTTCTGCTACCATGTTCATTTCTATGTTACTCAGAGGAGCCTTCTTTGTAGAAACATATTATCCAATCTTTAATGAAGCTGAATTTAAATTCTGTCCCTTCATTCCCCACAAAGCTTAAAAAGCCAAGCAAATTTTGTTCCATTTTTTAAGAGCCCATAGATGGCATTTTTTTAGTGTTGCGTTTTTGAGTTTTCAACACTCTTTATGTTACTTCTACTTCACAGATAAACAATTGCTAATGACAATGTGAACTTCCTACAAATGTGCAATCAAAATCCCTAGGTACACATTACCGAAGTTCTTTGTTCCCTTTAAACATTATTTCTCTCTTGGTATGCATTCTGGTTTTGTATTATATTGCATTATAAAGTTTTTTTTTAACAGACTGCATTTTTTAGAGTAGTTTGGGGATCAAAGTAAAATTCCCTTTCCCCACATACACACAGCCTTCCCCAATATCAACATCCTGTACCACGGTGATAATTTTTCATGCTCACTGACCCTACACTGACACTTCATTATCACCCCAAAGTCCACAGTTTACATTAGAGTTCACTCTTGGTGGGGCACCAGGTTGGCTCAGTGGGTTAAGGCTTCTGCCTTCGGCTCAGGTCATAATCTCACAGTCCTGGGATTGAGCCCCAGACCAGACTCTCTGCTTGGCAGGGAGCCTGCTTTCCCCCAACCCCTGCTTCCCCCGCCTGCCTCTCTGCCTGCTTTGATGCCTGCCAAATAAATAAATAAAATCTTAAAAAAACCTTTTCTCATAGAGTTCACTCTTGGTATAGTATCTTATGCATTTTAACAACTGTGTAGTGATATATATCTAAAATATCATACATATCATACAGAACATTTTCACTGGCCTAAAAATCCTCTGTGCTCTGCCTGTTTATCCTCCTCCTCTCCTAACTGCTACAAACCGCTGACCTTTATACCATTTGCATAGTTCTGCCTTTTCTAGAAGGTCATATAGTTGGAACCTTACAACATGAAGCTTTTTCAAATTGACTTCTTTCTCTTATTATGACAGATTTTAAGTTTGTTCCTTGTCTTTTCATTGCTTGATAGCCATTTCTCTTTATCGCTGAATCATATCCCATTGTTTCAATGGACCACAGTTTATCTATCCATTCTCCTCCTGAAGGACATCTTGGTTACTTCCAACTCTTGGCACATATGGGTAAAGCTGTTACAAACACAGGTTTATATGCAGAATTCTGTGTACACAAAGTTGTCGCTCTTTTGGGTGAGTACCAAGGAGCACGATTGCTGGATCATATGGTAAGAATATGTTTAGTTTTGTAAGAAACTGCCCAACTGTCTTCCAAAGTGGTAGCACCATTTTGGTGTTCTCACCAGAATGAATGAGAGTTTCTCTTGTTCCTCATTGTCAAAAGCATTTAATGTTGTCAGTATTTTGGATTTTAGCCATTCTAATAGATGTGTAGTGATATATCATTGTCTTATTTATTTATTTATTTTTTAAAAAGATTTTATTTATTTATTTGACAGAGAGAGATCACAAGAAGACAGAGAGGCAGTCAGAGAGAGAGAGAAAGGGAAGCAGGCTCCTGCTGAGCAGAGAGCCCAACGTGGAACTCGTTCCCAGGACCCTGAGATCATGACCTGATCCAAAGGCTGCGGCTTAACCCACTGAGCCATCCAGGCGCCCCTCATTGTTTTTTTAATTTACAATTCCTTAATTAGACATGCTGTGGATCATCACAGCATCTTTTCATATCATTATTGCCATCTCAATATCTTCTTCAGTGAGTTGTCTGTTCCGGTCCTTGCCAATTTCTCAATAATGTCATTCATTTTCTTGTCTTTGAGTTAATAAATAAATACATAATAATAAATAAATAAATAAATAAAAATGAATGAATGTATTTATTATATACATTATATAGGTTATATATAGTATATTATATACATTATTATATATTAAATAATGATTTATTAAAAATAAATTTACAATGAGGCCAAAGAAACAGAATCACAAATACTTCAGAACTAATAATAACTGCCATCACTTGATGGTATTCTATAAGGTAAATCCTACGATCAAGTTTCAATTTTAAATTCTTACAATTTTAAATTCTTAAAACCTTATGAAGAAGCATCATTTGGAGGGAGCAGTTTTCATAATTTAGCATCCATCAGCCTTTTTTTTAAGATTTTATTTATTTATTGGACACAGAGAGAGAGAGGGAGATTACAGGTAAGCAGAGAGGCAGGCAAGCAGGGAGGGAATCAGGCTTCCTTTTGAGCAGAGCCCGATGTTTGGCTGGATCCCAGGACCCAGAGACCATGACTTGAGATGAAGGCAGAGGCTTAACCCACCACCCACATGATGAGAGAGCCCCTCAGGTGCCCCTCATCCATCAGCCTTAATGGTTTGGAGGAAAATGTGTGGATGAATAATGTCTTAAGGACCTAATCTCTCTAAAGGATTTTCAATCTTTACCCCTTCAAGGTTTTGCACAGTTCTGATAGCCTCTAAACATCCAGCTGATTTCTACAGTGACAGGCCTGTTAAAAACTGTCCGCAAACCAGGAATAGAGCTTGAAACATACCAGTCAAGAGCAACTTTGAGTCTTTTAAGGAATTTATCATCATTTCTTTGTTATGATTCCAGGTTCCTGGGATTGAGTCCCACAGTGGGCTCTCTACTCAGCAGGGAGCCTGCTTCCATTACTCTCTCTCTGCCTGCCCCTCTGCCTTCCTGTGATCTCTGTCAAGTAAATAAATAAAATTTAAAAAAAACATATTTTATACCAGTTATTCATGTTTATTAACTCAGATATTACAATACAAATAATTCCAGCAGTTGATCTTAATTAATACCTTCAGCAAGATCAAAAAAATAAGTCATATTTTCTCCAAAAATTTTATATCATCTGATAGGTCAGATATATAAAAAATTACATTTAAAGTCTTAAAAATATCAGCAAATATTTTCATTTAAATGCAAATTTCAAGAAAATCTACTTTTACAAACACGAATTTTTATCCTATATATTTTTTAAATTTGTCAATATCTGATAAATTCTTCAGCGAGACTATAAATGTTAGATCGTAAAAAATGATTAATAGATGTAGGTTCAAATTATTATGTTCCATTAAAAATGATTTAGTCTTTGATGAACATCTGTTTGGTAATGTGTTGTATCCAAATATAGTAAATTAATCACATATATAAAATTATAGGGAAATGACACCTTCTGTTCCATTATGAGTAGAGCTTTTAAAATGCTATTTGTCACACCCTGTCATCTTGTCATTATGTAGCATTATGTAGCATTTAAAAACTATATTCTCTTCACTTTGAAGTCTTTTAGAAATCTAAAATATGACTTTCTATGGATTGTGTTTCCATATTCCTTTATTGCCAGTTTGAACAAATCCACATGCTTTGATTCAAAGGTAATAAATTCCTCTTATTTGGAAAAATGATGTTTATTTTTGTTCTCTCACCCTTAGCAGGTGGTTTTATTTTAGCACACTTCAGAGTTATAATTTCATGCTTATTAAAAACATTTATTATGATCTACATAGATGAATGAAAGTTTTATTTTGTTAAATTATTTGCCAAAAAATCTGTTATTTTAAAATATGTATTTCTTTTGAAGGGTTATTTTAGAGCATTCAGAGAGGATCTAGGAGTGTGGTATTATGCAATTTTTAAGTAGGTTTGAAATGGTTATTCATATGATTGTTTCTTTAAGGCTTTTGCTTATTTTGGGTTTTTTTGGTCTTATTTTGTCTTATTTTGTTCATTATATGCTATAAAATATTTTGAAAGTAAATTTAAGGTATGTTTTACATAGTTTATTTTTTGGAAAAAATATTGAAATGACTTATGAAATTCAGTATACTCTCAACATTAATTTATTCTGAAATTTACCAATTGTCTACTGTCTATTATATGGCAGATATTACTTCAGACTACACTGGTAAATGAAATACTTGGCTTTGTAGAACGTTTATTTTAATGGGTGAGACAATTAAAAGCTATAAACCTGAATAAAAATTGCATAGTGCATTCAAAAATGATGAGTGCAATGGGGAAAAAGAAAAATTAGATCAGGGTGAGAAAAATCAAGGTTGCTAGGCAGGGGATGGGGAGGTAAGAATTTTAATAGGAAGATCAGGGTAGTTACAATGAAGATGACAATGAACAAACGTATGGAATGGCGATGAATTTGCCCAGAACTATCAGCAATAAGGTCACTCCAGACAAAGGAATTGGCTATCTTGAAGGCCATAAGGTTGGATCATGCCTGGCATATCTGAGGAATAGCAAGGAGGCCACTGTGAGGGACTGAAGAGTAGCAGGGAAAGAGGTCACAGAGGTTAAATGAGTGGCTAGATCATGTAAAAGCTTAGAAGTCATTGTAAAACTGTGGCTTTATATTTGAAAACTTACTGTGTGATAGAATTTCTACTAATAACTGAGAGTTCAAATGTCCATAAAATTTCAAGGATTCTTATTCTAGTAAGACAGAATAAAGAAAAAGAGTTCATATTTTCATATGGTGTAACAAATGCTTGGAGATCCAAGTGTAGGAAGCTATGGGAGCACAGAAGAAGGCACGAAAATCACACCAATATATTTGATGACTGTGACTTTATATAAATTTGTATTTTCTAGATTTTTTTATAGTCATGGAATCACACAGTATATTCTATTCATTGCCTGGCTTTTATTTCTCAGCATCATTACTTTGAGAATCTCCAATTGTAAATAGTTCATTTTGATGTTGAATAGTAATCTCTTTAATGAATAGATTATAATTTGTCTTTGCTCTATTGATGGACATTGATGAACATTTCTACTGTTTTCAATTCTTAAAAATAAAACTGCTATGAAATTCATATACAATTCCTTGTACGAACATAGTGTTTGTTTCTCTTGGTTAAATGCGTAGAAGTAAAATGGCTATTGGTGTAACTGCAACGTATTTTGCATTTAAAAAAATTTTCAAACTATTTTCCAAAGTGGTGGTATCATGATATATGCCAACAACAGTTTAGATTTTTTGTTGCTTCTCAATCTAGCTCAGACGAAGTACAATTAGCCTTTATAATTTTAGCCATTCTAATAGATATGTAAGCATGTCTCATTATGATTTTAATTTGTATTTCTTTAATGTCTAAATGTTGAGAAATTTGTCATGTGCTTATAAGCCATCCATATCCATTTGGTGACATGTCTCTTCAATAATTTTCTTCACATGTAAAATTGGATACTCTGTTTGGTTTTAGTAAGGTTTTTAATTTTTATTCATTTTTTAATCATTAGAGTTGATGTCCATTATCATATATATAATTTGCAAATCCCTTCTCCATCTTTACGGTTTCTCAATGGAGCTTTGATAGCTGTGTCTTTCAAGAAATATGCTACTTCTGTCTTGGTACACGGAGGTATGACTAGAACATTATCAATGTTGACCTTTGCAAAGAAAATCATGGCTTAAGATATATGTAGTCTGCGGTTGTTGGGAGTGATCTGTAATATCAAGCATATCTAGTTAGTTGATAATTTTGTTCAAGTCTTACATATCTTAACAATTTGATGACCATTTGTCTATATAATCTCAAAATAAAGGTGTTGAAACTTTTTTCCATTTCTCTTCTAAGGTAGAAGTTATGAATTTTGTTCTTAGTTTTTCCCTATATATCCCCAAATCTGTTATTAAGTATTAAAAGTCAAGAATTATTATACTCCCTGATGAATTCATCCTTTTACTCTTCTGTAATTTTGCCTTGATCTTTATGTCTCATAATGAAATTTGCTTTAAAATCACTTTTCATTATCTTGATATAACCACCAAAGGTATACTGTGATTTGTGTTAATATAGCATATTTTTTCTTTTACTTTATAAAGCACTTCTATATTTAATCCTGAAAAAAAAAAAACAGCTTTTTAGCTCTGGAAGCATCTTTCTATATTATCTTTTTTTTTTTTTATAATGAAGCAGTAGCAATTTTTGTTAAGGGACCTAAACTGAAAGTAGGTTTATTTATTAATTTATTTAGTAAAAGATTTTATTTTGTATATTGACAGCAAGAGAGAGAGAGAGAGGAAGCACACAAGCGGGAGGAATAACGTGCAAAGGGAGAGGAAGAAGCAAGCTCCTCGGGGTGCAAGTAGTCCCATGCAGGGCTGGATCACTGTACACTGGAATCATGACCTCAGCCAAAAGCAAATATCTGCTTAAACAACTGAGTCATCCAGGCACCCCTAGAAAATTTAAAAAAAAAAAGACCTTTTAAAATCATTTTTTTCTTTTTTTTAATATTTTATTTATTTGACAGACAGAGAGACAGAAAGAGGAACTATAAGCAGGACAGAGGGAAAAAGAGAAGCAGGTTTCCCACTGAGCAGAACTTGATCGTAGGATTTACCTTATAGAATACCATCAAGTGATGGCAGTTATTATTAGTTCTGAAGTATTTGTGATTCTGTTTCTTTGGCCTCATTGTAAATTTATTTTTAATAAATCATTATTTAATATATAATAATGTATATAATATACTATATATAACCTATATAATGTATATAATAAATACATTCATTTATTTTTATTTATTTATTTATTATTATTATGTATTTATTTATTAACTCAAAGACAAGAAAATGAATGACATTATTGAGAAATTGGCAAGGACCGGAACAGACAACTCACTGAAGAAGATATTGAGATGGCAATAATGATATGAAAAGATGCTGTGATGATCCACAGCATGTCTAATTAAGGAATTGTAAATTAAAAAAACAATGAGGGGCGCCTGGATGGCTCAGTGGGTTAAGCCGCAGCCTTTGGATCAGGTCATGATCTCAGGGTCCTGGGATCGAGTTCCACGTTGGGCTCTCTGCTCAGCAGGAGCCTGCTTCCCTTTCTCTCTCTCTCTGACTGCCTCTCTGTCTTCTTGTGATCTCTCTCTGTCAAATAAATAAATAAAATCTTTTTAAAAAATAAATAAATAAATAAGACAATGATATATCACTACACATCTATTAGAATGGCTAAAATCCAAAATACTGACAACATTAAATGCTTTTGACAATGAGGAACAAGAGAAACTCTCATTCATTCTGGTGAGAACACCAAAATGGTGCTACCACTTTGGAAGACAGTTGGGCAGTTTCTTACAAAACTAAACATATTCTTACCATATGATCCAGCAATCGTGCTCCTTGGTACTCACCCAAAAGAGCGACAACTTTGTGTAAACAGAATCCTGCATATAAACCTGTGTTTGTAACAGCTTTACCCATAAGTGCCAAGAGTTGGAAGTAATCAACATGTCCTTCAGGAGAAGAATGGATAGATAAACTGTGGTCCATTGAAACAATGGGATATGATTCAGCGATAAATAGAAATGGCTATCAAGCAATGAAAAGACATGGAACAAACTTAAAATCCGTCATAATAAGTGAAAGAAGTCAATTTGAAAAAGCTTCATGTTGCAAGGATCCAAGTATATGACGTTCTAGAAAAGGCAGAACTATGCAAATGGTATAAAGGTCAGCGGTTTGTAGCAGTTAGGAGAGGAGGAGGATGAACAGGTAGAGCACAGAGGATTTCTAAGCCAGTGAAAATGTTCTGTATGATATGTATGATATTTTAGATATATATCGCTACACAGTTGTCAAAATGCATAAGATACTATACCAAGAGTGAACTCTATGAGAAAAGGTTTTTTTAAGATTTTATTTATTTATTTGACAGGCATCAAAGCAGGCAGAGAGGCAGGCGGGGAAAGCAGGGGTTGGGGGAAAGCAGGCTCCCTGCCAAGCAGAGAGTCTGGTCTGGGGCTCGATCCCAGGACCCTGAGATTATGACCTGAGCCGAAGGCAGAAGCCTTAACCCACTGAGCCACCCTGGTGCCCCACCAAGAGTGAACTCTAATGTAAACTGTGGACTTTGGGGTGATAATGATGTGTCAGTGTAGGGTCAGTGAGCATGAAAAATTATCACCGTGGTACAGGATGTTGATATTGGGGAAGGCTGTGTGTATGTGGGGAAAGGGAATTTTACTTTGATCCCCAAACTACTCTAAAAAATGCAGTCTGTTAAAAAAAAACTTTATAATGCAATATAATACAAAACCAGAATGCATATCAAGAGAGAAATAATGTTTAAAGGGAACAAAGAACTTCGGTAATGTGTACCTAGGGATTTTGATTGCACATTTGTAGGAAGTTCACATTGTCATTAGCAATTGTTTATCTGTGAAGTAGAAGTAACATAAAGAGTGTTGAAAACTCAAAAACGCTACACTAAAAAAATGCCATCTATGGGCTCCTAAAAAATGGAACAAAATTTGCTTGGCTTTTTAAGCATTGTGGGGAATGAAGGGACAGAATTTAAATTCAGCTTCATAAAAAACTGGATAATATGTTTCTACAAAGAAGGCTCCTCTGAGTAACATAGAAATGACATGGTAGTTGAAAGTGGAAAAAAGGTTACATCTCTTGTGAGCTCACGTTGTCTACAACCCTGTCACTTAGTGGAGATAGTAACTGTTCGATGAATAGCAAATGGTAGTCTTTCAGATCCCCGGGATTTACACTAAGAATCGTGAATGGATTTTTAAAAAAATATGTAACGATTGTCTACAGTGCAAGTACCTGCAAATAACTGACATTTTGGAGAGAATATTTTAATCAACAGAGAATGTAAAAATGAAAAAAGTTCCATGATCAGAGTAAACATATGGGATTAAAAAATAAAAGATAAAAAAAAAATTTTTAAAGGACTTTTTTTTTAAAGGACTTTACACAAAAGTCCTTTTTAAGAGACAGTTGGCTGTTTAAACCAAAAGTACAACTCACTAAGAGAATCACCGCATTATTTATTGGGGTAGAAAGACCTGGAATGTGGAAAGGCCCATTCTGCAGAGGAAAAAATAGAATCACTAACAGGCCTCATGCCTTGCACAGCCAGTGGCTAGAATCCCTGCCTCATGAGACCCTGTGCTAGAAGGCCGCTAGAACCATCTAGAACTACGTTAGTCTTTCTTGGAAGCCAACAAGTGTTTGCCCAGTTAAGGGCACAGTAACAATAAGTCACGTTAAGTTATAATGATTATAGATATCTTTAAAAGCCTTGTCAAGTTCCTTTTTGAGTAACCCTCATCCCACCCTTAGAGAAATTTATGTGTGGTTCACCTCTTTGAAATACCTCATTGTTGTTCCACATTTACAATAGCCAAAAGAAAAAAAAAAAGCTTTTTATTAACAAAGTGTTCAGAAGTC
>NW_028133434.1:0-9609 GCF_964662115.1 Mustela nivalis
CGTGGGAAAACCTCCATGGCCTCGTGATCCCGCCCCCTGCGCTTCATGAAGGGGCCATCAGGGACAGAAGCTCCAACCTGAGCGATCGTCTGATCCTCGCCCTGACTTCAGATGCAGGACATCTTGATTCAGCTCTGCAGAGTGTGCCTGCCGTGCCCTTGCCCAGAAACGTAAGTCTAGTTTGTGTTCTCAACTTCCATCCTCACATTCCTGGCCCACAAGCCCTCCAGTTTGGCAATTCCAGAACTACAAGGCAGCACTCTGCCTGCTTTCCGGAAGAAAAACTTTGCCCTCTGGGGCTACCCAGATTCCCCAAATGAGGATCAACCTGCATGCCACTTGACTGGACCCCAATTATACAGGCTGCCCTGGGCACTACTGCCCTTTCTGGCACAGCCTGAGACTGAACCTCCTGGCTCGCACCCACCCAGCTAGCCACACACTGAGCACATCGGACCCGCCATGGCCTTAGGTCATCATCTCTTTCCAACCTCGGTTTTCAGGCTTCAGAACCTAAACCTTATCTCCAGTCACCACCCAGGGTTGAACATGATGCAGGAATCAGAACTCCTTCCCCATGGCAAGAAACCTTGTGGTTGGCATGTTGTCCAACGTAAAGTGTAGTTGAAACCAGTGTGGCCCATGAGGCCCTGCAGATGCTTGAGGACCAAGTCGGTCACAAACATGCATTGTGACCCTCAACGTGAGCCCAGTTCTCAAGTAAGGCCTCTCAGCGGCTGGACCAAAAGACAGCATATTGGGCTTGCCATGCCCCTAGGCCCCAATTTTTAACCAGATTTCTGGTTGTCCAGTCTCCCCTCCCCAGGGCTCGGCTTTGGAATCCCTCTTTTGGTGGGACACCTGAGGTAACAAAACTGAAAGGACTCCTCCCATCCCACAGTTTGACCCAAAACAATTGGAATCGGGCCGTATCCACAGAGCGGAAGACTCGTCCATGGCCCATGAGGCCTCCCCGACATTCCACGCCCATCGACACAAAATCCAGAAACAAAAGCCTGAACAAGTGCCTCACAATCTCTCTTTCTTCATATCCGGAAGAATTCTCCTCACGGTCTGTAGATCGGGCCTGCCATACCTACGTCCCTAAACCTAAACTGAGTTTGTGTTTTAGACTTCTGTCTCCACAGTCCTGGTGCACACACCCTGCAAGCTGGGGCCCCTGGAGCCACATCAAAACTGTGCCTTCCCTCTCCACGGGAATTCTGCCCATTCCATTGTCCATAATCATAAAATTAGGAGAAACCTCCAAAGTCCCCAAGGCCTTCACAATAGTGTAGGCCGCCTGGGACAAACAAGGGCCATCTGACACCAGCTGAGCATCTAACTCCACTAATACCTTAGATGGATGTACACAGAGAAGAAGATTCAACCGGACAGGGCCCTCGGCTCTAAACGGAGCCATTGCTTTGGTTTCCAGTTATCTCTCTTCAGAGGCCTATATTCCAATAACAGTATATGGGGGTTTCCTGAGGCACCAATCAGAACAAATCTCGTCTCCACATGGGAAACTTGTCCTTTGGAGATGTCTCAAAACCTCCGGTTAGGAGAATCCTTCAGGGCCCATGCACCAACGCCCCATTCCAAGGTCTCCATGGACACAAACCCACATTAGCATCCATCCTCAGGAGAGTCCATTTCAACTCAGCCCCCTTGGTTGCTCTGACAGAGCCAGCATATCAAACCTGTCTATTTGCTAGGAGACAACTGCAATGTGAGGCGGGCTTCCCATGCATCCATCCTTAGATCCCTGCTCTGGTGTCATTCTGTATGGTATGTACTGGAGTGATACAAAAGGTCTCATTTGTTGATCAGAAGGAATCCTTGTTGTTTGGAGCATCTCACAACTCCCATCGTGGGTAAACCTCCATGGACTGGAGATGCTGTCCCCTTCATAAAGTGGCCAGAATGGACAGAAATTCAAACCTAAGCCTAGGTTTGAACCTCGCCCTGACTTCAGATTCATGATATCCCGATTCAGATCTGCAGAGGGTGCCTGCCGTGCCCTCGCCCAGAACCTACGCCTAACATGTGTTCTCAGACTTCCGTCCGCACACTCCCCGTCCACAAGGCATCCACTTTGGAAATTCCGGAGCCACAATGCAGCACTCTGCCTGTTCTCCAGAAGAAAAACATTGCCCTTGGGGCTACCCAGAAATGCCAAATAAAGATCAACCTGCACGGCACTCAGTTGTACCCCAATTATACAATCTACCCTGGGCACTAATGCCCTGTCTGACACAGCCCAAGCTTGGACCTCCCGACCAACACCCAGACAGCTGGCTCCACGCTGAGCATATCGGACCCAACATGGTCTTAGGTCGTCATCTCTTCCCAACCTCGGTTTTCAGACTTCACAACCTAGACCTTATCTCCAATCACTGCCCAGGGGTGAATGACATGCAGAAATCAGAATTAATACTTCCCCATGGCAAGAACTCATGTGGTTGACATGTTGACTATCATTCAGTGTAGGAGAAACAAGCATGCACCATGAGTCCCCACCCATGCTTGAGTACCACGAGGGCATAAACACGCATTGTGACCCTCAGCATGAGTTCTGTCCTCAATGAAGGCCTCTCAGTGGCTGGACCATTAGAAGGCATATTGGGCTTGCCATGCCCCTAGGCCCGTATTTTTAGTTAGATTTCTTGTTGTCCAGGGCTCTGCTCTGGAATCCCTCTTTTGGTGGGACACCTTAGTTAACAAAACTGAATCCCACAGATTAACCCAAAACAATTGGGATCTGGCCAAATCCACAGAGAGAAAGACTCTTCCATGGCCCATGAGGACTCCTTGACATTCCACAGCCATCATTGACACAAAATCCAGGGGCAAAAGCCTGACAAGTGTCACACTTTCACCCTTTATTCATATCCCAAAAAGTTCTCCTCATAGTCTGTAAATCGGACCTGCCATACCTACGTCCCCAAAGCTAAGCTGAGTTTGTGTTTTCAGACATCTGTCCCCACAGTCCTTGCCCACACACCCTCAAGGCTGGGCCCTTGGAGCCACACATCAGGTCTGTGCCTGCCCACTCCACAGGAATTCTGCCCATGCCATTGTCCATAATCATCCAATTTAGGAGAAAACTCCAAAGTCCCCGAGGCCATCCCTATAGTGTAGGCCGCCCGGACAAACAGGAGCGGTCTGACACCAGCTGAGCAACTACCTCCATTTCATAAAATAGACAGATGTCGACAGAGAAGAAGATTGAACCAGAGAGGCTCCTAGGACCTAATTGGATGCATTGCTGCGGTTTCTATGTATCTCTCCTCAGAGGCCTGGTTCTAATACCAGCATATGTGGGTTTCCTGAGGCACCAATTAGAACAAATCTTGTCTCCACATGGAAAACTTGCTCTTTCGAGTTGTTTCAAAATCTCCGGTTAGAATCCTTTAGAGCCCTGGGGCCACCACCCCATTCCAACGTCCTCATGGACACAAACACACATTAAGACCCATCTTCAGGAGAGTCCATTTCAACTCAGCTCCCACGATTGCTCCTGCATAGCCATCAGATCGTACCTGTCTTGTGGCAGGGAGACAATTGGTGTAAGAGGCAGTCTGCTCAGGCATCCATCCTTAGAACCCGGCTCTGGAGTCATTCCATATGGGATGTCCTGGAGCCATCCAACAGTTCTCAATTTTCCCGCAGAAGGAATCCTTGCAGTTTGGAGCATCCCACAACTCCCAACGTGGGAAAACCTCCATGGCCTCGAGATTCCACCCCTTTGATGAAGGGGCCATCATGGACAGAAACTCCAACCTGCGCCTAAGTCTGATCCTCGTCCTGACTTCAGATGAATGAGATTTTGATTCGGATCTGCAGAGGGTGCCTGCCGTGCCCTCGCCCTGAAACTTAAGTTTAGCTTATGATCTCAGACTTACGTCCTCACACTCCTGGTCCCGACGCCCTCAAGTTTGGCAATTCTGGACCCACAATGCTGCACTCTGCCTGCCCACCAGAAGAAAAATGTTGCCCCAGTGAGCTTCCCTGACACAATAAATGAGGATGAACCTACATGGAACTCAACTGTACCCAAATTATACAGTCTAACCTGGGCACTAATGCACTGTCTGACACAGCCTGAATCCATACCTCCTGAACAACACCCAGAAAGCTGACCGCACACTGAGCACATCGGACCCTCCATGACCTTAGGTTATCATCTCATCCCAACCTCGATTTTCTGGATTCAGAACTTAGATCTTATCTCCAGTCACTGCCCAGGGGTGAACATGATGCAGAAATCAGAATTCCTCCTTCCCCATGGAAAGAAACCTTGTGGTTCGTATGTTGTCCAAAGTTCAGTGTAGGAGAATCAAGCATGGCCCATGAGTCCCCGCCCATGCTTGATGCCTACATTGGGCACAAACATGCATTGTGACCCTCAGTGTGAGCACTGTACTCAAGTAAGACCTCTCAGTGGCTGGACCAAGGTACCCCATATGGGGATTGCCATGCCCTTAGGCCCCCAATCTTATACAGAGTTCGGGTTGTCCAGTCGCCCCTTCCCAGGGTTCTGCTCTGGAATCCCTCTTTAGTGGCACACCTGAGGTAAAAAAAAAAAAAAAAAAAAAAAAAAAAAAAAACAGAATGGACTCCTCCCATCCCACGGAATGACCCCAAAATATTGGGATCATCCAAATCCCCATAGAGGAAGTCTCACCCATGGTCCATGAGGACGCCCCTACATTCCACGGCCATCAGTGACACAAAATCCAGAGTCAAAAGCCTGAGCAAGTGCCTCACATTCACTCTTTGTTCATATCCTGAAGAGTTCTGCTCAAGGTCTGTAGATCGGGCCTCCCATACCTATGTCCCCAAACCTAAGACGAGTTTCTGTTTTCAGACTTCTGTCCCCACAGCTCTGACCCACACACCCTCCATGCTTGAGCCCCTAGAGCCACACCTCAGGATTGTGCCTTCCCTCCCCAAAGGAATTCTGCCCATTTCATTGGCCACAAACTTGCAAATTAGGAGAAACCTCCAAAGTCAAAGTGGCCATCCCAATAGTGTAGATTGCCCAGGACAAATAGGGCAATCTGACACCAGCTGAGGAACTACCTCCACTCAATCCCATAGACATATGAACAGAGAGAAGAAGATAAAACCAGACAGGCCCCAGGCCCTAATCAGATCCATTGCCTTGGTTTCCAGGCATCTCTCCTCAGAGTTCTGGTTTCCAATACCAGCATATTGGGGGTTACTGAAGCACCAATGAGAACAAATCTTGTTTCCCCATGGGAAAAATGCTTCTTGGAGCTGTGTCAAAACCTCTGGTTAGGAGCATCCTTCAGAGCCCTGGTGCCACTGCCCCATTCCAAGGTCTCCATGGACACAATCCCACATTAGGACCGATCCTCAGGAGAATGCATTTCAACTCAGCCCCCTCGGCTGCTACATCATAGGCAGCAATCAAACGTGCCGTTTCGCTAGGAGACAATTGGAATGCAAGGCCGGATGCCCAGGCATCCATCCTTACAACCCTGCTCTGCAATTGTTCCATATGGGATGTCCTGGAGCCATCCAACAGGTTTCAACTGACCCGCAGAAAATCCTTGTGGTTTGGAGCATCTCACTACTGCCATCATGGGAAAACACCAATGGAGGTGTGATGACCCCCCTTCATGAAGGGGCCATCATGGACAGAAACTCCAACCTGAGCCAATATATGAACCTCGCCCTGACCTCAGATGCATGAAATCTCAATTCAGCTCTGCAGAGTGTGCCTGCCATTTCCTCGCCCTGAAACCAAAGCAAAGCTTCAGTTCTCAGACTTACATCCTTGCATTCCTGGCCGCCAGGCCTCCAGTTTGGCAGTTCCGGAGCCAGAATGCAGCACTCTGCCTGCCCTCCAGAAGAAAGACTTTGCCTTATGGGGCTACGGAGAAACCCCAAATAATTATCTTCTGCATGCCACTCAACTGTACCCCAATTATACAGCGTATCTGGGCACGAATGCCCTGTCTGGCACAGCCTGAGTGCAGACCTCCTGAACGACACCTAGAAAGCTGGCCCCAAACTGAACACATCGGACCCGCCATGGCCTTAGGTCGTCATCTCTTCCAAACCTCGGTTTTCAGGCTTCAGAACCTAGACCTTATCTCCAATTAGTGCCCAGAGGTGAACGTGATGCAGAAATCAAAACTCCTCCTTCCCCATGGCAAGAAACCCTGAGGTTGGCATGTCCAAGGTTCACTGTAGGAGAAACCTGCAAGCTCAATGAGGTCCCGCCCAACATTGAGGACCACCTTGGGCACAAACACACATTGTGACCCTCAGCATGAGTCCACTATTCAAGTAACGTCTCTCAGTGGCTGGACCAAGAATCTGCATATGGGCTTGCCATGCCCATAGGACCCCAGGCCTAACCAGAGTGTGGGTATTCCAGTTGTATGTACCCAGTGCTCTGCTCTAGAATCCCTCTATTGTGGGGACACATGAGGCAGAAAACAGGACTCCTCCCTTCCCACAAAATGACCCCAATCTCTTGGGAGCCGGACAAATCACCAGAGAGGGAGACTTCCATGGCCCATGAGACCATGCTTACATTAAATGACCATCATGAATACAACATCCAGAGACATAAGCCTGAACGACCGCCTCTCACTCGCCTTACTTTCTAATCACAATGAGCTCCCCTCACGGACTGTAGATCACTCCTGCCATAACCTCAGCCCCAAACCTCAGCCGAGTTTGTGTTTTTGGATGTCTGTCCCCACAGCCCTGGCCCACACAGCCGCCAGGCTGGGGCCTCTGGAGCCACACCACAGGACTGTCCTGCTCTCTCCAAGGAGACTATGCCCATTCCATTGCCCATAACCCCACAGAATAGGAGAAACCTCAAGGCCCCCGAGGACATCCCACTACTATAAGCCTCTCTGGACAAAGGCATCCTGACACAAGCTGAGCAACTACCTCCATGCAGAAACACAGACAGATGTCGGCGGAGACAGTAGATTGAACCAGACAGGCCCCTGGGCCCTAATCTGAACTCTTGCTTTGGTTTCCAGGTGTCACTCCTCAGAGGCCTGGGTTTGAAGACCAGCATCTGGGGCTTTCCTGAGACACCAAACAGAACAACTATCGTCTCCACATGGGAAGCTTCATTGTTGGAGCTGTGTCAAACCCTTCGGTTTGGAGAAACCTGCAGAGTCCCTGAGCCACCGCCACATTCCAAGGTCTCCATGGCCACCAACCCACAGTATGACTCATCCTCAGGAGAGTCCATTTCAACTCAGCCCTCTGAGAAACCCGCCCAAGAGCCTGCAGATTGAGCCTGCCTTGCCCCAAGCAGCCAGTGGGAATGTGAGGTGGCATTTGCAGACATTCATGCTTAGACCCCTTCTCTCGAGTCTTTCTGTAGGGGTCATCCTAGAACCAACTCATAGTACTCGACTGTCCTACAGAGGAAACCTTGATGTTTGGGGCAGCTCATAACTCCCAGCGTTGGGAAAGCTCCCTGGCCTCATGACGCCCCCACCCCCTTCAGGAAGGGGCCATAATGGACACAAACTCCAACCTGAGGCAACGTCTGATACTCGCCCTGACCTCAGATGCAGGAGATCTTGATTCAGTCTCTGCAGAGTGGGCCTGCCATGCCCTCGGCCCCAAACCTAACGCTAGCTTGTGTTTTCAGACTTCCCTCTTCACACTCCTGGCAAACAAGCCCTCCAGACTGGGAATTCCAGAACCACAACACAGTTTTCTGCCTGCCCACCAGAAGAAAAACGTTACCCTATGGGGCTCTCCAGAAACCACAAATGAGAACCAACCTGCTCTGGCCTCGACCGCACCCTAACTGGAAAAGCTACCCTGGTCAGTAATGCTCTGTCTGACACAGCCTGACGTCCCGACAGACAAGGAAACAGCTGGCTGCACACTAAGCACATCAGACAGGCCATGGCCTTATGCTGTCATCTCTTCCCAACCTGGGTTTTCAGACATCTGACCCTATATATTATATCAAATCCTGGCAAACGTGGGTAACTGAAGCACAAATCAGATCTTCTCCTTCCCCATGGCTGGAAAGCTTGCTGTTGGCATGGAGTCATACCTTCAGTGTAGGAGAAACCTTCATGGTCCCTGAGGCCAAGCCTAAACTTGAGTGCCTCCTTGGGTACAAACTCGCATTGGGACCATCAGCATGGGCCCCATGTCGAAGTAAGGTCTCTCAGGGCCTGGACTAAGAGCCCGCATATGGGGCTTGCCAAGCCCCTATGATCCCAATCTTCACAAGAGCTCGAGTATTCCATTTGCTCGAACCCAGGACTGTGATCTGGAGTCCCTCTCCTGGAAGAACACCTGAGCCAGACAGCAGGACTCCACCCTTCCCACAAAATGTCCCCAAAATCTTAAGAGCTGGACCAACTCCTCAGAGAGGGAGACTCTTCCATAGCCCCTGAGGTCACCCCTACATTCCACGGCTATGGGAGACAAAACATCCAAAGACAAAAGCTTGCCTGACTGCCTCCCATGTGCCCTTCTTTCATAAGCTGAGGATCTCCTCTCACGGTCTGTGGGTCCATCCTGCAATGCTCTCGGCTCCGCACCCAAGCCGAGTTTGTGTTTTCAGACTTCTGTGCCCACAGCCCGGACCCACACACCCTCCAGGCTAGGGCCTATGGAGACACACTGAAGGACTGTGCCAGTCCTCTCCAAGAAAACTGTACCCAATCCATTGGCCACAACCCTAGAGATTAGGAGAATCCAATAAGGTCTCCAAGGCCATGCCTCGGCCATGGACTAAGAGGGGCACTTTGACACCAGCTGAGCAACTATCTCCACTTAGATACTCAGACAGTGTCCCCAGAGACAGAAGATTGAAACGGACAGGCATCTAGGCTCTAATCTGAATCCTAGCTTTGGTTTCCAGGTGTCTCTACTCAGAGAACTGGTTTGAAGACCAGTATCTGGGGCTTTTCTGAGGCACCAAAGAGAACCTGTCTCATCTCCACATAGGAATCTCTTTTTAATTGGAGCAATATTACACCCTTCGGTTAGGCGAATACTTCATGGCCCCTGAGCTGCCAACATATTCCAAGGTCTCCATGCACACAAACCCACATTATGACCCATCCGCAGGAGAGTCCATTTCAATTCAGCCCCCTAGTTAGCTCGCCCCAGAGCCAGTAGTTCAAACATGTCTTGTCACAAAGAGCCAATGGGAATGTGAGGTATGCTGTACAGGCATCCATCCTTCGAATCCTGCTCTCCAGTCTTTCCGTATGGGACATCCTGGAGCCATTCAACAGGACTCGACTGTCCAGCAGATGGAAAGCTTGTGGTATGGGTCAACGCACAAACTAGAGTTTGTGCTGGTGTCTAAGGTGCTGTGCAGGATTCTCCAATCTTGAGAGTTTGGCACAGGTCGAAGGGCATGGTTTCCTACTGGGGACAGGAGATATTCTATTGTGTGGCTCAGGGACCACATGTTGTATCCTAAGTTGGTATTTCAGAACAGGACCCTGAGGACAGATGCCTGAAAACCTAATCTAGTGTTCCAATGACGTCCTAGGAGCATGTCAGGTACAATCTTCTGACCCAGGAACATTGAAATGGCTGTCTGCTTGGATGTAGGTGATC